>NC_056525.1:3761288-3766101 GCF_019175285.1 Sceloporus undulatus | reverse complement strand
GACGAACGAGATACGGAGAAATAGATTTGGGTGTCATCAGCGTACTGATAACACCCAACACCATGACTCCGTATTATCTCACCCAGCGGCTTCATATTTGAATTTTGTGCAGATGCTCCATGGTTATTATTTTTGTTTTCTTTATGCTCAGCAGTAAGCCTGCCTTTGCTCTTTCTTCCTTGATCTTCCTTAATAGTTGCTCTGGGTCTGTGATGTTTTCGGCTAATAGCATGGTGCTGTCCACGTATCTCAGATGGTTGATGTTTCTTCCTCCTGTTTTCACTCCTCCTCTTTCTGTGTCCAAGCCTGCTCTTCGTATAATATTTGTTGCATAAAAGTTGAACAGGTAGGGTGGTCGCCCCTCCCCAAAGGCCTTTAAGCCTTTCATGTCTTAAAATATATTTTAGAAAATAAAAGTAAATGGTGTTCTTCAACACCTTTATGAGTGACTTGGATGAAGGAATAGAGGGCATGCTTACCAAATTTGCAGGTGACAGCCCTGGTGACGCAGTGCTGCAGCCACTCACTCAAAAACATAAGGTTGCGAATTCAAGACCAGCAAAAGGGCTTAAGCTTGACTCTTACATCTTTCTGAAGAGGTCGCTAATATGAGTCCCCAGATTGTTGGGGGCAATTAGCTTACAGTTGTAAACTGCGTAGACACTGCTTAGGCGGTATGAAGCGGTATATAAATGAAGCTTGTTTGAAGGAGGAGTAGCTAATACCCCAGAGAATGGGATCAAAATGACCTGAATAGATTAGAAAGCTGGGCCAAAACAAAATGATTTTTAATATGGAGAAAATATAGGACACTACACTTAGGTAGTAAAAATGAAATGGCCAGTACTGTCCTCCCCACTGCTACTATTAATATTTCAAAATTAGTAGCCATCCTAATAAAATAAAATACTTCACTGATTTGGCCATTTTGTGTTCCTTCACATGTAGAATATACACTTCCACCTGTGTGCCCAAAAGATAAGGCATGCCCAGCCATTCACCCTGAGATTTGTTCCTATGTGTTTGTGTGGAACTGGACCCTGAAGAATGGCAAGAGGTCTTGCTACACACAGGCACACACATACAGTTCTCTCTCACACACAGACACACTTCCCCAGAGGCATGAAAAGGAAAACAGAGTAACAGAGATGCTGTGTGTGAGTAAAGGTGGCAGCTGGAGCCTGCCTTGTGTCTTTTTTGTCAGTCACGGACATATTCAGTGCAACTGTTCAAAATTAATTCCCTGTGAGCAAACAAACACCAAGTGGGTCTTTGTGACAGTTACATTTCATTCAGCAGTCACAACCACAGTAACTCTGCAGTCTGCTAGGGAAGGGCGCATCATATGTTCCCAGCTAACAAGTACTGAGGCTTCAGTGTTTGGAAAATGTGGTACAGTATCATCCTCAGCACAACAGAGACACGACCAGGAGGGAAGATGCTGTGCCGGTAGGCATGATAAACAGAAAGCTAACCAAGTGCCTCAGTTTTGATATGACAGAAATTCTCAGCAGTTGTCAGCTGCCTTGATGCAACATGTTCACAGACACACACAAACACTCCCCCTCACATACTGGTGGGTTACAGAGTGCCAGATTCCAGGCATATCTAGCTGGGAGTAAATGAGCCAGAGGACCCAATGCAGCCTCTGTACAGAATAACCTGTTTCATCCCAACCAAGATGTGGGATGTGACTAGTTGCAACAAGCCATACCTGGTAGAAACAAGCTGTGTGAACTGTCCAATATTTGACTGCTAGGCTCACATGGATTTCCAGACATCTCTGAAGCCTAAACTTGTGCTAAAAGGCACAAGGGGAGCACTTGGGGCTCATATTGTCAAGCAAAGAATTCCTGTGATAGAAATATTGAGTATCTTTCAGCTCTGCTGTGCTAGAGTATCCCAGATCTTCACAATGAAATAGAGATAAAATTGGGTATGTGTGTCAAGGATATAATGTGTATTTCTGGTGAAATGGGAGGACTTTCCTCCTTTTTATATAGATTGCTTATTGATGGATGAGTAAATAACTGCACTGCTGACAGATTACAGATTTTAAGGAACAAAAACAAATTAGTGTTCTTTTAGCCAGTTGATAAATTAATCTGGAACATACTGCAGTATTTCCATGGCAATACTTTTTGAGGGCACCTAAATGACGATCGTAATGACGTCGTAAGGAGACAAAATGGCATAAGAAAGAAGGAATTTGCCATTTGAAATAGATTTACAAATAAGGGGGCTAGGGTGGCCTTGGTCTTTGTCCCTCTGGCCCCACTCTACCCCTTGCTGCTGTGAAAAAGAAGGCACAGTGCTCCCTCCACATTCGCTGGGGTTAGCAGTGAAAAACCGCTGTGAATGTGGGAAAATCACAAATAAAAAACACTGTTCTTTTTAACCTAAGAGCACACCTCTCTAGAAATCTCCAGGTCCTCCAGTGGTCCTCCAGTGGAATTCAGTGGTCAACATCTGGCATGTGTTGATCATAGAATCACGTTGGAGAACCTACAAATGCCTAGAGTTGTGTTTTTTCTAAGAACGTCTATGGTCTCCAGAACAACTCTATGGTCAACTTCCAGCAGAATTGCGCTGGTTGGCCTAGAGATTTCTAGAGTAAACACATCAATCAAAACTGCAAATAAGCAAATCCACAAAAGTCAAAGATGCAGATGTGGAGGGCCAACTGTATAAGGTACTGCAAGATAATACAACTGGGCTTGTTACATTAGTTCCACTCTCTGAAAAGGAGAATGGGTGTACCCAAAAATCACTTCATCGCCAGCGTACTCTAAAAGGATGAGTTATAGAAGAGGCAGAATAGAATGTCATATTTTAAGTTCCTCGCTAGTGCAAAATGTGGCAGCCTTTGTTGTTGGGTATGCATCTTAGAGACCATGCGACACCAGTCTTACAAGAACTGCCCTGGCTTCCGGTTTGCTTCAGTGCTCCATTCAAGATACAGCTTTTGACCTATAAACCCCTAAACTCCTTGTCTTCAGGATAGACTGCTTCCTCCGCTATAAGCCTGCCCAAAATGTAAGATCATCAGCAAAGGCCATGCCGCATGTCCTGACACCTTCCAGGTCCAGGTTGGTGTCTACATGTAATAGGAATTCCTTTCTGGCAGCACCCTGACTGTGGAACTCCCCGCCAAGGGAAGCCAGGCTGACTCCATCTGTTCTGAAGGGCTGAAATGGTGTTCTCTTGCCTGGTCTTTGGACCTTGAAACTGCTCTGGCTGCTTTGACTGTTTGGTTTTGAATTATTTTTAAGGAGTATTTTTAGTTTGTTTTTTTAAAGAATTTTAATCAATTTATTATTTTAAATGTGTGTTTTTTTATCCCTTGTGTGTTGCCTTATGGGCCCTAGCAGGCTGAGAGGGACCAGGTTTTAGCTAGCACCACTTTTTAAATCAGCAATCCTACATAGACAACATAGTTCTGTTCCTTGTGTTATTTTAGGGTCCCAGTGTTGTCTTCAGCCACGACAGACAAAGAGGAGGAAGAAGAGATGCTTTTTAAAAACATTTCTAACGTGTGCTTTTCCAATTATGTCATTGCAGAACATAAATTATAAAGGGCCTTTTGGTTACCAAAAGCTGAAAGAATGGTGAGTAACATTTTCTACCAAACAAGTAATACTCCTTGTTTCTGCATGAATAGTGGAGCAGGGAGGTATATTTTTATGGGCCATCTGCTGGAACATGTGTGTCTGTAGAGAATGCGAAGGAGAAAAAGGGAAACCTCAGTAAACATCTTGCTATTAAAAGATGAAATGTAACATTGGGTAGATTGTGGGCACACACCATTAAATTGGTGTAAGCCATATATGCAGAAACGTTCGATACCATAAGTCAGATGTCAGTTTCCTATTAAGTGTTAAGTGATTTCTGAGAATAGCCTAGCCTTGCAATTAAAGCCCAGAAAAAATATTGCTCAAAGAAATTGTTCCAAGCTTCTTGCAGCACTCATTCTTCCTTTTTCAGTCATAATTGACCCAAAAAGGTGGAAGCACAATTTTATATAGCATTTTTTGTTTAGTCACCTGATTTTCACCTATCACAAGTGATGAGCTTTGGACTAAAATTGAGGCAATGGCAACAGTTATTAAATGGCCTATAGAAATGTGGAAGAAACAGCAGTTAATTATAAAAGAAACGTCTAGACTGAATCCACATTGTTGCTCACTGGCCAAAAGGCAGTTTGTTCCGCTATAAGATCCCCAAAGTGAACTGCTGTGACAAGACAATGGAATAAGAATAGATAAGATTTTCTTCCTCTCTGGAGGACTTTGGAGTCAAAACACCTTGAGCGTATGACACGCTACAGTACACTTGAGCACCAGCTCAAGGCTTTGCCTCTGTTTACAGTTATTGTTCTGTTGTTACGTCTCCATTGTTTCTGCTGGTTATTGTATTGAAGAAATAGACAAACAGACTGAAGAGGGAAAACTAAAAGTGAAGCAGAGTAACAGAAAGCAGAAGTCTTGGCTCAAGTGGCAAATCCAATTGCACTAAATGGCATAGATCCATAGAAGCCACAGAAGAAGGCTTCAATTCCTGTTCAGCAGCAGTATCAAAGAGTGGGGGACTGCTATGGGGCTGAGAGCTATTTTTAAGGTTAGCAATGTGCCTGAGAGCCATTCATTTTTGGGCAGTTCCTTGCAGGAGGCATCACTGGGTACAGCAGAAATATTTACGTCTAACTTTTTAAAACTTTCATTACTGCTGTGCCCTGGTACGACACAACTCACACTTAAATAATAATAATAATAATAATAATAATAATAATAATAATAATAATAATAATAATAAT
>NC_056525.1:3654932-3761278 GCF_019175285.1 Sceloporus undulatus | reverse complement strand
TATTATTATTATTATTATTATTATTATTTCATTAAATATTAGCAAATTATTAAATTTGTTATTTCTCAGTATTAAAAACAAAATTATCCCCACATCCACTAACATGTAATTGTACAATGGGCCCTTGGTATCTGCTGGGATTTGGTTCCAGGACCTCCTGTGGACACTCAAAAGGCCTGGATACTTAAGTCCCATTATAGACACCAGGGTAATGAAATGGTGTCTCTTATTTGAAATGGCAAAATCAAGCTTTGCTCTTTGATATTTAAAATAAATAAATAAAATTCAAGCTGTGGATGGTTGAATCTGGGGAGGCAGAATCTGTGGATGATAACAACAACAACAATAATAATAATTTAATCATTTAATCATTTTTATTTTTATCCCGCCTCTCCCTTAGGATGCAGAGGGACAACTGTGTAATTAATTTTTTTGTGGGATTTTCAGGCTTTGTGGCCATGTTCTGGAAGAGTTTGCTGATGCTGGCAAAATGTCAGGAATAAACTCTTCTGGAACGTGGCCACATAGCCCGAAAATCCCACAAAAAGCTATGGATGCCAGCCGTGAAAGCTGTTTTCCAATGGTCTTAGGCGACCCCCATGAATATATATATATGTATGTATAATTATTATTGTTTTAGTACAGTACTAAATAGGTAAAATAATACTCTGTGCTTCAGTTCATTTCCAGCTTGTGCTGACTCCAAGAGAAACTTAACACAGGTTTTTTGGTGGGGGTAAAGGGGAAGGGAGGTTTCTTCTGTGGAGGTTTGCCATTGCCTCCCTCTTGAACTTGAGAGAGTGTGACTTGCTCAAGCCATGGGTTTCCATGGCTGAGAAGGGATTTGAAACCTAGTCTTCTAGACTCGTCTAGTCCAACACTCAAGCCACTACCTTACTGGTTCCCTCTAACACAGTGGTTCCCAACCTGTGGGTCGGGACCCCTTTGGGGGTCGAATGACCCTTTCATAGGGGTCGCCTAAGACCATTGGAAAACACCTATTTAATTACAGTTATGAAGTAGCAATGAAAATAATTTCATGGGTTTGGGTCACCACAACATGAGAAACTGTATTAAAGGGTCGTGGCATTAGGAAGGTTGGGAACCACTGCTCTAACATATCATAGCTTTGTTTTTGTTTTTTGGCAATATTTATTCAGATGGGGTTTGTCATTGCCTTCCCCTTAGTCACACAGAATGGGACTTGCCAGAGGTCACCCAAAGGGTTTCTGCAGCCAAGTGGAGATTCAAACTGGTCTCCTGGCATCCTACTCCTATGCTCAAATCACTATACCACATATGCTGATATGAAATATGATGCTTATTGAGTATCCCATTGATCATAGTGCATTTAGTGGCTTGCTGCAGTATTTATTTAAAATAAGTTTCTGAATAACACTGGGAAATACTGGGAGCACAAAGAAGGAACTCTGCTGTTGTTGTGTCCCTTCAAGTCATGACTGACTCATGGCAACCCTGAGGTGAACCTGTCATGGGGTTTTTGAAGCAAAGTATGTTCAGAGGACGTTTGCCATTGCCTTCTCTGAGGCTGAGAGAGTGTTTCATTGTTGAGCAGGGAATCAAACCCTGGTCTCCAGAGTCATAGACCAATGCTCAAACCACCACGCCACATCGGCTCAGGCACATACGGACCATGGGCCTCACTTTGCTGATACCTGAGCCATTTATTTATTGAGTGGCTCCAACCGCTGTCTGGACCAGCCAGGGCAACGTAATTCGTTCTCCAAAACCAGGCTAGTTGTATTGAACTGCAATACTTTTCCAGGCGAGGGGGATAGAATTTGCGCTGGGCCTCTGTAAGCTTTCCTCATATGATGAGCCTCTGTCATCAGTGCCTGAGGTTTTGAAAACAATTGTTAGTCTCTCCTGCCAAGCATGATTTGCCATGTTCAAAATGAAAGGGGAGGCCTTGTAACTGGGAGAAATTACCCAGAGCCAAAGCAGTGTGCACCTACATCTGTACATCCCATGGGAATTTTGAGCTTGCTTTATCTCGCTATATGTGAGCTTCTTTTGAAACTGAGGATGCATCTACATTGTAGAAATAACACAGTTTGGCACCACTTTAAGTGCTATAGCTCCATCCTGTAGAATCCTGGGATTAGTAGTTTTGCAAGGTCTTTTCTGTCAAAGAGTGCTGGTGCCTCACAAAACTACAAATCCCAGGATTCCATAGAATAGAGCCATGGCTGTTAAAGTGGCATCAAACTGTATTATTTCTATAGTGTAGATGCATCCTCAGAGGCATTCCAAAATCAGGTAAGGTGAAGGAGATGCTTTGCTGCCCCTTGGAATACTTGGTCTAAGTAATTTGGGCCTAATTCAGTCCTCCTTATGAAAAACGAAATTATTTTCCTTGTCTTCCTAGGTTCTTTCTGGACCTCAGTGTGCTCTTGTGAGCAAAAGATGGGCTTTAAGAAGGCCAGATTCAAAAAGATTGTAAAATGTTTTACAAAGTAGAAGTGCTTTATCAGTGATAAGTACTGTAGTGGACTTTGGTGGTGTCTCAGAATTCCTTGGGGGAGAGTCATGACAGTTCAATAGCAATAAAACTGCAGTAGGGTTTTACTAGCATAAGTACGTCTTTACACTTGCCCTTCTGGAACTGTAGGAAGCACAGAAAGCAGAAATTCAATCAGTGGAAATAGCAGGGCTGACGTGAAATCTGGTATCTTTGCCTCTGCAGAACCTTCATTATGCTATCTGCTATCAAAACATCTGTTTACATTTATTTTCTTTTATTGTGAGGCTGAAAGCATTTGGCAGCATTTAGCATTTATATTTATACACCACTTCATAGTGAACTCAGCACTCACTAAGCAGTTTACAATGTGTTAGCAAATTGCCCCCAACAAACTGGATACTCATTTAACTGACCTATGAAAGGATGGAAGGTTGAGTCAACCTGGGAGCCCTGGGATCGAACTCACAATCCTGTGGCTGCAATACCAGCATTTGACCGCTGCACCACCAGAGCTTATTTTTTTATACATATCTTTTTAAAGTAAAAACTGAATAAAACAAATGAACTAGTTTGCAACATTACTGTGAAAAAGAACGAATGTATTGTTTGCAATGTACGTTCACAGCTCTCATTAATATTTCTTATTTTACAGCGAACCTCGAGTTTCCATCCGATTTAAGTGTGCCCTCACAAACACCATTTTGGATGTCCTTCGGCAACGGCCAGGATGGACTGAAGTGAAAGAGTAAGGCTTGCCTTCTTATGGGTGTGGCAGATTTAGGGATCCAGGCATAGGTATTACATTCTTAAATTTTATCATGGGATTTGGATTCTCGGGCAACAAGTCAAAATCCTATTTCTCATTTCAGTAGAACAAGAGTGAGTAACTTGTGGCTCTCCAGATGTGTTGGACTGCAGCTTCCATCAGTCATGGCCAGCATAGTCTTTAGTAAGGGATGATGGGTGTTGCAGTCAAGCAGCATCTGGAGGGCCACAAGATGCCTGCCAGTAATGGCTTCTGTTTCAAATCAAGGGGTAACTGAATCCTTACCAATTTTTCTTTCTTCTTTACTTAATGTCTTAAAGAGTGTCATGGCCCATTGAGGTTCTCCAGTGCACTCAGCAACCCTTTCTCCAGCTTCAGTCCCATAGGACAGGGTAGGCAACTGTGACACATCTGGGGCCAGTTTTTGATCCCTGGCCCTTTGAGGACCAGATAAATTTCCAACAAACCCAAAGCCAACTAGAAGTGGTTGGAAATCTACTTCAGGTTTTGAAAAACAGCAGACTTTATGTTTATCAAAATGAGGTTTGCAGGGCCTGTTTGAAAGGCAAATTGCCTCTCCTGGAGTTTTCCAGGCAACTTTATAGGGGAAAGAATTGATCTAGATGGATCAAATGCTTCAAAAATAGCCTATGGCTGCACTTTTCACATCTTTGCTATAGGTAGACCTTGGCATCTTTGCCCAGAGTTACAAAGGGCAGGGGGAACAGTGAATACTCTGCTCTTTAGACAGTCCACAGGCTCAGTGTGGAATGTAGAATAGATTGTGTATTCTGCTTTAAACTATGCTATAAACTAGCTTTAATCATCCACTGGAAAAAAGGCAGGATGTAAAGAAGTAAGGAAGATATTATCTGTTTAGCTGTTCAGGCTGGAAGTCATACTGCCACCTGATATTTCACAGATGAAAACTGTGCCATGTGTGGCCAAACAATAAGGGAGCATAGTCAAGATGGCAAACGTTATTTTACAGTGGATCCTTGATATCTGCTGGGGTTGGTTCCAGGACACCCCCCCCCCCATGGCATTCCTTATATAAAATTGAAAAATCAAGGTTTGCTTTTGGAATATCTATTTTAAAAAAATATTTTCAAGCCATGGATGCGTGAATCCGTGGATAAAGAATCCATGGATACAGAGGGCCAACTATAGAAGAAAAATTCACAAACTGGTAGAGGCTGCAGCAATTTGTTTTTGCCTGAGTCTACTAGGAAGGACCAGATTCTGCCCCCTCCTCTTCTCTCCCCTCTGCTGAGTTAACTGGGTGCAAACTACTTTTCATTTTAAACATAAGTTGGCAGCAACTGAAGTAAGCTGAGGACAAAGGGGGAAAGTAGGAGGAAGAAAGAGAAACTGGGACATCTTAAAAGCAGTTGAAAAAGTGGAACTGCATAGGATAAATTGGAAGTGTACCTGGCCAACTGGAGCAATTAAGTTGTATGGGAAGTTAGCTAGCAGTGTAAACTCTTTTGTGTTTTTTGTTGAAGCAGTAGTAGGGGATCCTATATGGATAGCTGAAGTGGTCCCGTCTGTTCTGAATTCCCTGTAGACAGTGAAGACTGTGCTGTTTACTTGGCCTTTGGTTCTTAAAATTAGGGCTAGACCGTTTTTAATTTTTTGAGGTTTTGGGTATAGTTTTGAAGGGGAGCTTCTGCTTTTAATTGTCTTTCCTCATGTATTTAATCTTTTAAATAATAATAATAATAATAATAATAATAATAATAATAGATTTTATTTATATACTGTACCGCCCAATCACTGGGAATCCGAGCGGTTTACAATACAGTAGAGGGGATAACAGACAGTTCCCTGCCCACAGGCTTACAATCTAAAAGACATGACACAAAAGGAGAAGGAAATGGTGAGGGGGGGAGGGAATCAGGTCCAGCATTCTTCTCTCCCTCTGAGGCCTGGACCAAGGCAGATGGACCAGAGGGAGGGCTCTTCTTCTTCAGGCTAGCCCCTGATGGAACTGGGCCAGCCTACTCTCTCCCTCAGAGGCCGAAAGAATATAAATGTTTATATTCATTATAGATCACCTTGAGGACTCTGTAGAGTTGAAAGGTGATAATCAAATTCTATAAAGAATAAATAGGGTCTTCCTCCTAGCAAATGCAAAAGGGGTTAATACAAAGAACTGGAATGTAGGACATCCTTCTTAAAAATTGGAGCTGGGCTTCCCCCCATGCCTCCTTGGCTTTCCTATCTTTTCCAGATGCTACAGTGTTTTTTGCATCAACACTCTAAGATGCATCCCCTTTCTGTAGTCCAGTGCTCTAGTCTTGCCCCAATCTACCCAAACTTCAATTTCTAGCAGCTTGTTATTGTGGTGTGCCTTCAAGTCATTTTTTCCTTATGCCGGTCTTAAGGTGAAACTATTATGGAGTTTTCTTGACATGTTTCTTCAGAAGGAGATTGCCATTGCCATTCTCTAATGCTGAGAGATTGTGACTTTCCCAAGGTCACCCAGTGGTTTACATGGCCCAGCAGAGTCATAGTCCAGTGCTCAAACCATTACACCATGCTGGTTCTCGTCTAACTGTACCTTACTTTAAAACCCTGTTCCCCTCAATCCCCTTCTTACACCTACACCAGTCCTTTCTCTTTTCCACATTCCTTTACGCCTCCTCCTCTTCTCTGGAAGTCCTTCTCACCTGCCCTCAACAGCTACTTTCTGGGATCCCTATCCAATTTCTAAACTAAGAAGTGCCTAGAGTCCAGTCAGGTTGGAGTTATATGTACAAACCTAAACACGTTTCCTCCCTGGTCTCAGATAAATGAAAAGTCTTAGTGTTGAGGGAAGTACATTCCAAACACAGAGTAACTGAAAGAAAGAAGCTGGTGACAGTAAGGGCTGTTTGACAGTGGAACAAACTCCCTCAGAGTGTAGTGGAATCTCCTTCCTTAGAGGTTTTTAAACAGAGGCTGGATGGCCATCTGTCGGGGATGCTCTGATTTAGATTTCCTGCATTGCAGAATGGGGCTGGACTGGATGGCCCTTGCGGTCTCTTCCAACTCTATGATTCTATGATTCTAAGCTTTCATAGACTTGAACCTACTTCCATGCATCTGAGGAAATAGGCTCAAATCTAGGAAAGCTCATGCTACCAGCTTCTTTCTCTCAGTTAGTCTCAAAGGTGCTACCTGATCCTTTTCCATAATGATTTTCAAGACTTACACAGCTATGTCTTTAGGTCTTCATTGGATTCACATTTCCAGAATAGAGCTGTGAAGACTGTATGTAGTGACTCGCCTTTTTTTTGCAGATGCATTTAAGGGCAAACCACATGAGATATTGGAGAACCTATTATTACTTCTATTATTTCCCACCCATCCTGCCAAATGCAACCATAAGAGTAAGAGGCAGAAGGAGCACCAATGCAGGGGGGAGGGGTCCCTCACCCTTTCTGTGAATTTCCCCTTGGACTGGTTTTGCAATGATGATGATCTTCTACTATGACCACTGTTACAACAACTACACCTTATTTGTAAAGAATTGTTTTTTCCTGGTTTTAAATGTTTTTATTTTGCTATTTAATGTCTTAAATATTTGCATCCATTTGCATCCATTCCGCATCCCATTGGGGGCCTGGTAGTTTGAGAGGTCCTAGACAAGTGCTGGAAATAAAATATCATAAACCCTGGGGAAGGCAATGGCAAACATGTTATGAACAAGTCTTGCAAACGAAACCTCATGATAAGTTCACCTTAGTGCCTCTGTAAGTCGGAAAGACTTGAAGGCACACAACAACAGCAACCCCTACTACCACCTTCTCCACTTCATATTTTATTTCTCTCCCCCCACCCCTTATATGTGGGATGTGGGCACCCTGAGTGTCTTCATTAGTAGGTGGAAAAGCAGCTTAGGTTGATGGTGGTTGCAAAGAAATAGCCCATAAAGAAAGGGTGAAGCACCTTCTCTTCCTCCTGTACCACTTTGTTTACAATCAAATTTGCAGCTTCCTCAGCCAAGAAGAGAGCTCCAACATTTCATTTCATTAACCTTTCCTCTTTGAACAACCCTAGTTGTGGCTTTACAGGTCCAGGCATTTGAATTCTAGGGTGGTAAAGGGTTTCCAAGCCAACTTCCTTTCAATTCACAGCTGCCCAGACTAGAGGATCTCTTTTTTAATAGGACCAGGAAGAGAATAAATACAAGAGAATAAAGACACGTCAGTGTAGTTTGAGGCTAAAAGCTGCATTCCTTGATCCACTCTGCAGTTCTCTCTTTTAATTCGATGGGAGTCCATTTTTGCCAAATTCTAACCCAAATTCTTGTTAATCCCACACTCTGCATAGAGTGGCTGAAAATGAGAGTCAAGTTGGCAAGCTTCAAGCCAGCATGAAGTCCCTCAAGAACAATCTTCAAAGTGCCATTAAATAATGTACAGTCACATTACTGCCAAGAGAAGAAGCGGAAAGTGACATTAGCAGAGCTGCTTGCCTAAGAATAGAAAGATGAAGAGAGGTTTTGGGGGTGCCATATGTTCACTGCCATTACTGGAGTAAAGAATAAGCAAGTGTAAAAGTAGACTGGTATACAAGTAGCTTCAAATAAGATAGAAAATAGTTTGGGTGAAATTTTATTGTGGTGGCAACAGCTGCCCGGTGTCACAACAGAGTGTTCAGGTAATGGGGGGACATCAAGGCAGCTCTGGGGCCAGAATATTCTGGGCTGCCTCTGGAGTATTCTGGTGGATGCAGACCCTGCCTTAGAGGGTAGCTACAGCTCAAACTTATATTAGTTTTATGCCCTTTTAAATTTTCATAGCTTCCTTAAGGGGGAAAAATCTTCAAGAGTATAGTTTATTGAGGGTGTTGAGAACTTCCATTTAGAGATGTTTAGTTCCACTCCTGCCTCCCCCCCATACTCCTTTTTCCAGTCTTAGTGAAGGGAGTGTGGGAGCTGATGTCTGACCAGCTTCTGAGTCTGTAATATCTTGGTTCAAACAACCCTTGAAAAGCATTATGTTTTCTTATAATTATCTCCTTTAAGATTTACACAAAGAGACACTACATTAATCTTAATTTTAAAATGCTTTTTGGAAGTTTTCACCTTTTAGGGTAACTGAAATGACTTTATTCAAGGTGCTTTTGATCATTTAGTCATTTCCAGTAAATGAACTGTCATAAAATAATTGCCCTTCATAGTTCCAGAAACTAATAACTTTAGATTGAAACAGGCCACGAAGCAACACAATTCTCTTAAAATTACAAGGCATGTTATATTTATGACATTTTAAGTCAACCACTTAACATGTCCATAAAAACAGTGCAGTGGTAAAATAAATAGGTGTCTGTTAACTGTGGGCCGAAACAGAAGGACAGGGAAAAGTGGCTTGAAGCTGCCTTTTCTGAAGCCACATTGAAACCCCACCAACCGCACTGACAGCCCCCAAGGCAGCTGGAGTGCTCATGTCATGACCATAGGATATGGCTTCAAGCCAGGAAGAAGTGGGAAATGCTGCTTCTTTTTGAAACAGTTTTTCTCTGCATAAGGCGACTAGAAGGCACTTTCCTGCTGGCTTCAAGGCATGTGTCATCTAAACGCCACACCTTCAAGTCAGCCTGAAAGCACCTCTTTTTGCCTGTCTGTTTAGCCCCTATGTTTCATGACCAACTGGGTACTACTTGACTTTTCTCAACAGGGAAGGTGAGTGGGATTTCTACTGGTGTGACATCCGCTGGCTCCAGGAGAACTTTGACCACACTTACATGGATGAGCATGTGCGCATCAGCCACTTTCGGAATCACTATGAGGTGAGAGGGATATGGTGAGAGGGTTTGCAGCACTTGTTTGGTCAAAGTGGGGTTCGAAACTCTCAGTAAATTTTCACCAGATGTGTTTGTGTTTGAAAGCAACTTGTATAATATTGCATTCCATGGAATTACCACTGTTGGAGATTTTTGCACAAACCCAAAGACTATCATCCTTCTGGAAATTCCCACTGTATTCTGTGCTATTCTGGTCTCATTTGGAGTCCTGTGTTCAGTTCTAGCCAGCTCATTTTAAGAAGGATATAGACAATTTAGAACAGGTTCAGAGAATGGCAACAAGTATAATAAGAGGTACAGAGAATAAGGGAAGGTGGTGGGAGTTGGGCATGTTCAGCTTGGTGAAGAGAAGCATCAGGATGGCATAACTGCATTCTTTAAATGTTTAAAGGGCTGTCACAGAGAGGAAGGGGTGGGTGGGTTTATTCTCTGCCATCCCAGACGATAGGATCACATCTAATGATTTCACGTTACAGGAGGGTAGATTTTGACTGAACATTAGAAGGAACTTCTTAACAATGAGGGCAGTCTGGCATTGGAACCAATGGCCTAGAGAGGTGGAAAGGTCTCCTTTTCTGGATGTCTTCAAAGAGAGACTGGACAGCTACCTGCTAAGGATGCTAGAGCTTCCAGCTAGAGTGAAGGAGTCTAAGCTTGATAGCCAATGAGCCCCTCCCAGCTGTATGGTCTTGCAATTCTATAGTTCTATGAATTCTTTTCATAGAATCATTCAGTTGGAAGTGCCACAAGTGCCATCAAGTCCAACTCCCTGCCATGCAGGAACACACAATCAAAGCACTTTTCTTCCAGGGGCAGCTGGTAGTTGCAAGGGGGGTGTATTAGGATAAGTTGCTCTCTCTTACTCACAACCTGAGTAAATGTAACTTCCTGGCCCTAAGAGATATAGAGGTGGCAGTAAGTTTCTAATGCAGATAACATTCTACAATATATATGAATTGTCCATCTCAGTAACACCTAACATTACTATAGCACATTCATTTGTTAAATTTATTAAATAGATTAAAAGACCTAATAAAATAATTTTTTTAGGTATGTAGATTCTTCAAGATACTTTAGAAACAAATATTGCGGATGACATTTCAAAACCAAATTAAGATTATTTTGTTGTGAAGGAAAACTTCTTTGAGAGAGACAAGTAACATCCAGCGGCTTCCCCTTTTTCTCTTGAGTTTGTTATCATTAATATGTACTGTGACTCTGTTAAACAATTTTGCTGGGTTTTTTAATGCAGTTTTAGATTTAACTCTTTCAAAGTTGCCTTGTGAGCAGCAAGAAGGAGTGGAAATGATTATAATCAATCATTGTTGCCCTTTCAAAATAAGTATGCAAAGGGATTTTGCACCACTGAGATTAGCTGAAAGAAAGCGGTTGGTAGCATGAGCATTCATAGGCTTGAGCCTAGTTCCTCAGATGCATGTTTGATGATAGTATGGTACCTGGTAGATGCTATGGAGGGATTTAAATTTTATCTCCTGGACTTTGGAAGGCTTTGTTCCTTGTGCCACATGGCCAGAAGGAGAAGGCGCCTGTCTGCATAGATATCCCTCCATACCAGCTCGACTCGGAGCAACACTAACTACATCTTAACAAAATGCAGGCCTGTGACTGACATTGTCTGTTTTTATTTATTTATTTTTCTCCTGTATGATTTTTAACACTAATGCAGTTGCCATTGGGACTTTGAAAGCTTGCAACATGTCTTTTTTATATTTTGGTTGGCACAATAAAGGTACCACTGTTTTGTGAATTTTGGATGTTGTAGTACTTTGCCGTATGGCCAACATAACTACCCCTGCATTTGTTAATTGAGTTATACCTGTAGCTCATAATAAAAATTCAGGTAAAATCTTGTTTACAAAAATTAAAAAAAAACAATTAAAACAACAATTTTGTTTATAAGGCACATGTTAAAAACAATTTAAGAGATGTTTGCAACTTAATAGAAAAGATAAAAGTGCAGCACCCCACTTTCAGAAAAACTTCTGCCAAATGATTTAAGAATCAAAGGCCTGGCTAAATAAAACAATCTTTGCCTGCTGGCCGGAAGAGAACAAAAAAGGGCCAACTGTACCTCAAGCGGAAAGGAGTTTCACAGCCTGGGAGCAACCACTGAGAAGGTTTTCTCATTCCTCAGTAAATGTGCCTGTGATGATGACCACCATCCTACTATCATGGCATCTCTGTGGTAGACCACCTCCTCTGTAAAACTTCCCAGTTTCAGTTCCTGTTGTTAAAGTATCATTTAGCTGAGAGGTGGGAAATCAAGTGGTCCTCCAGATATTATTGGACTGCTAGTCCCAGCATCCCTAGTCAGCATAGCCAAAGGGAAGGGATGCTGGAAGCTACAGTTTAACAACATGGAGGGCCCCATGATTCCCACTCTGATAAAAACCATTTAGATCAATCAATAAGATCCTAGAGAATCTTGGTCAGTGAAGGTCATGGGCAAGTAGTCTATGTTAATATAAGAGATGATGTAGTTTTAAATAAACATTTAGTGAGGTGACTCTTACTCTTCTTTGTGCTGACATTCAGCTGACTCGGAAGAACTACATTGTGAAGAACCTGAAGCGGTTTCGGAAACAGTTGGAGCGAGAGTCTGGGAAGATGGAGGCAATGAAGTGTGACTTCTTTCCCAAAACCTTTGAGATGCCCTCAGAATACCACTTGTTTGTGGAAGAGTTTCGCAAGAACCCTGGCATCACCTGGATTATGAAACCGGTAAGAGAATAGCTAACTGAAGGAAAACATCAGCATTCCTGCTCCAGCTGCAACTGATGGGTGGATTTGTAATTGCTTGAATGGTTGAACCCAAGAGATGCTCAGCAGCGGCTCCTCTGCATCCTGGGGAGAAGTGACCAGTGGGATGCCACAGCGTTCTGTTCTGGGCCCAGTGCTATTCAGCATCTTTATCAATAACTTGGATGAAGGAATAGAGGGGAATAGGAGGAATAGCTAATACTCCAGAAGATAGGATCAAAATTCAAAATAGCCTTAATAGATTAGAAACCTGGACTGAAACTAACAAAATGAATTTCAACAGGGAGAAATGTAAGGTATTCACTTAAGGAGAAAAAATGAAATGCATAGATATAGAATAGAAGCACATGGCTTAACAGCAGTACAGTACATATGAAAGATATCTAGGAGTTGAACGCAAGTCAGCAGTGTGATGCGGAAGCTAAAAGAGCCAGTGTTATTCTAGGCTGCATCTATAGAAGTACAGTGTTGAGATCAAGGGAAGTTATAGCACTGCTCTATTCTGCTTTGGTCAGGCTTCACATGGAATACTGTGTCCAGTTCTGGGCACCACAATTCAAAAAGGATGTTGAGAAGCTGGAGCATTTCCAAAGGAGAGCAACCAAAATGGTCAAGGGTTTGGAAACCATGCCTTATGAAGAAGGACTTAGGGAGCTGGGTATGTTTAGCCTGGAGAACAGAAGGTTAAGAGGTGATTTTTAAATATTTGAAGGGATGTCAAAATGAGGTACTAAATATCATATTGAGGTACAGTTCAGGTATGAAAGCTAAAAGGCTCGTACTCAGACCCTTATTCTGGATGGGATTTGAACTCAGTCTTTGGAAGGAGTCTACAAAAGGATCTTGTAACACATTTGATATTCTGCAAATACAACTAAAACCACAACCAAGCCTTTTCTGTATTTGGTCTCTTACTCCTTCGGTTGTCTGGTGCTTTGTATGTCTCTTCTGAAGAGAATGAGGATTTTCTTAAATGTTATAATTGATTCCACTCAGTCATTTCTCCATGTTGGCCAGGAAAACTGTCTTTTTGGTGGCTGGCAGGATGCTGGGCAGAGCCCAGGAAAGGTTTGGCTGTTGCCAGATGATGAGAGACATTTAACATCATGAATACTGCACCACAGCGCATAATTACCTCCACACCCATCTGTGAAGCTCACAGCAGGACAGGTCCTTTGCTGGGCAGTTAAAAGCTGGCATCAGCCGCTTTTTGCCTTCTGCCCACAAATAAGGGGAGGGTTTCTAAGTAGGGGAGTGGGAGTTAATTATGCAAATGAGCCTCTGAATTACTGCCAGGAGGATAACAGCCAGCGATTATCTAAGTCTACAAATGATAATTTGTGTTAATTGCCAGCAAGAAACCTTACATTAAGCCGATTTGGGCCCACATCCTCAATTAACATTGGGAGAAAATAGGGATCCACTAAATGAGACTGTATTAAATAGGGTACAATTATCAATGATGTGTCGACAAGTGGAAAGAGACAGGTTGCAGGAGGCTCAGGAGGTGGTGGCGGGAACTGAATTTGTCTTATATTCCAGTTAATTGATTTGCATTTATATATGCCGCCCTTTCCTAAGGGCTTAAGAAGGGGGTACATAAAAATGAGTTAAAATGAATATGAAATACTTGGTTAAACATCTTCACACTGTATACTATAGGAAGGCCTTGCAGTAACAGATAAAGTTGCTACTTTTCCGGTCAGGATTAGGCAGCATTTAAATGTCAGGAAGTTGTAAATTGTGCAAGTGGAAAGCTCACATTTTATGGCTCTGATATATTAAGCTAAAGTATAATCTCTGCTGCTGTGTCACCCTGAGAGAAGAAGGTACAAAAGCATATCCTAGGGTAGCCATGTTGGCCATATAGCAAAGTACGATAACATCCAAAATCCACAAAACGGTGATACCTTTATTGAGCTAACCAAAATGCACCATAAACATGTTGCAAGTTTTCAGTGCTCCACTGGCTTCTTCATCAGACAAAGGTGTTAAAAATCATACATGAGAAAGATAGAAAAATGGTGATGTTGGTCATAGGCCTGTATTCTGTCAAGGTGTTAAGGTTGTTTTCCTCAGTTCAGATGGTATGGAGGGTTGTTCATGCGGGCAGCCCCCTCCTTCTGGCCATGTGGTTCCTGGGAGATTCCTAAAGCCCTGGAAATAAACTTTAAAGTCCTTTAGCAGGACACAAAGCTACCATCTTTGATATTTACTGCCAACAAAGGTAAAATTCCTCAGAGTGTAGTGGAATCTCCTTCCTTAGAGGTTTTTAAACAGAGGCTGGATGGCCATCTGTTGGGGATGCTTTGATTTAGATTTCCTGCATGGCAGAAGGGGGTTCACTGGATGGCTCTTGTGGTCTCTTCCAACTCTATGATTCTATGACTCTATGATTCTATGAAAACAATAGATACATTAGAATAAGACTTCATTGGCATATTTTACCTTAATAACATCCACAAGTTTTCCTAATGCAAAAGTATGGAGACTTCCCGAGAATTTTAGTGTTCTTGGGCTAAGAAAGGGGCTTGTAGCCTCACAAAGGATTCAAGACAAACTGGATCTCAAACAGTAGCTTTTTGTCTTGCTAATAGAGTTTAAAGTTTATTCCTTGATATTATTTGGCCACACTTTGCATTAAATCCATTGACTGTTTTTGCTATATCTCTCCTCGTTATTAATGCCACCTCCTTTCTTCTTAGATTTTCATTTCCTGAGTAAACACTGTGCTAATTATCTGACTCAAAATGTCCTATTCCTGACCACTCATTCAATCCAAGTATTGCAATGTTTATACTGTATATACTCATGTATAAATCTAGAAAGTTAGGTTAAAAATTTGACCCCCAAAAAACTGAATCGACTTATCCATGAGTCAATGTAAGTACTGTATCTTAACTCTTCTTTAAAAGAAGGAACCATCCCCTGGTGAAAAGCAAGAGTATAAGCTGTCATGGAAGCACTGACTCCCTCTGCTCTCTCATCCATTCAGACTTAAGAGTAAGCACAAAGAGTTATTTCTGCTGGAATTTTATAAGTCCTTTGGCATTGTTTTACTTTGCTTCATCCTTTAGATCCATTGCTGCATGCCATTAAGTTTTACCCTCAACTTATCCAAAGGCCATAGCAAAATCCATAATTTGGGC
This sequence comes from Sceloporus undulatus, assembly GCF_019175285.1. Classification (NCBI taxonomy): domain Eukaryota; kingdom Metazoa; phylum Chordata; class Lepidosauria; order Squamata; family Phrynosomatidae; genus Sceloporus; species Sceloporus undulatus. The sequence continues at coordinate 3,746,304 of NC_056525.1, read as the reverse complement.
CCCAAAACCTGCCCTCAACTTATACATGAGGCCGACTTATAGTTGAGTATATACGGTATGTTCTATTTCTTGTTTTACTATGTCTAGCTTCCCTTGATTCATGCTTCTCACATTTCATTTTCCTATAATATGTATTGTGCAGCATCGGAATTTCTTTAACCTCTGAGCATGTCAACAAGTGAACATTCTTTTGGCTTAAGTCCAGTCGTGTCATTAGTCCTCTCCTCTCCCCCAGTAGCGCACTGCATGCCTTCCGGCCTGGGAGTCTCATCTTCCGACATCTCTTGATTCATTTTGGATTGTCTCCTCACAGGGTTTTCAAGGTAGAAGGCTTCAGGAGTGGTTTACTATTGCCTTCTTCCTCTGCATTACTGACAAGTGTTACCTATGGTGCCACTGCCATTGTCTCTGAGAGATCCTCTGCCAATTTCAACCCCCTTACACACATACTACCACTGCTGCACCATAGCTGTTTGGCACATTTGGCACAAAGCCTATCTTTGCTGCTGTCAGTATATTCTCTTGCCTCAAAGAAGCACACACTCCTACCACCAAGTGTGAGGGTGAGGAAGATCTCAGTAGAGGATTTAAAATAGGGAGGAAGCATGTGGCCAGTGGGATTTTTTCCCTACCAAAGGCATACTGCTACATACGGAGTGAGGGAGCCATTCTGTTCAGGATCCTTCTATTAAAAATTGCTCTAATGTTTTCCAGTGATATGTTTTAATGTCACATGTAGCCTGGCCTCCTGGGCACTGCAGAGAAAGGCACATGTCCACAGGCTGCAAAGGTGAGTCAGGCTGAGGTCTAAGCACATTGATTTGAAATGACCAGGAAAATACTGAGCTGCAGTCTGAGTGCAGGAGGCAGCAGGCTTGTAAGTTGCACATAGGTCTTTTTCAGGCAGGAAAGAGCCGAATCTTAGTGGGAGGGCAGTGGTGTGGGGACCACATATAAAACAAATAATCCTCTGTCTCAGGATTCAGCCATCAACTAGTTTTAAGTCATTTTTGTTCCAACAACATTAGTAATTCCACCCAAAGTAATCCGGAAGATGTAATCTGTTGCATGGCTGCTTGTGCCTGGGGTTGGCAACTGGCAGAGCTGAAAGTGGCCAATTGCCAGATGGTGGCAGTTTGGCTCAGCCAGTTAAGGGATCATTTTTGGCTCACTTTGCATATTCTCAGCTGATCCAAAATTGCTGGGGCTCCAAGGGTGGCATGTTGCTTACCATGCCTCTTGACCCTTCATCTGCAAGCAGTAAGAGGGAAGAACAGAACCTCTCATCACTGCGTTCTTTTGCCTTTACTTGTTTCATGACAATGAAAGTATGCAAAGCCAATTTTCTGTTAGTCCCTTACCTGGTCAGGAGCATCCTGAGATTTTCAGTTTAACACCTGAAAACTAGGGGCAGGCCTTGGTGATATCAGATGGATCAGCCGTACTGGTAGTACAGGGAACAACCCCTGGTGATACCTTCAAGCATGATACATTAAACACCAAACACAGCCGCTCAAATCATGTCAGTCTGACAAATGAGAAAATATCGGGGGTGGGGGGCAGTGGTGGAATTCATTGCCTTGGAGTGTAGTGAGCTCTCCTTCTTTGGTGGTCTTTAAACAGAGGTTGGATGGGTGGCCATCTCTTAGGAATTCTGTAGTTGTGCAATTTATCATACAGCACTACATGGCAGAATGGGGTTGGACTAGATTGGCCTTGTGACCCTTTCCAACTCTTGTGATACTATGATAAATTAAGCTTTTCAAGCTCAACAGCAGCAGCAACAAAACCCAAAGTTTCCCAAGTGGTGTTTTTAGCACCTTTCCAAGCACTTCTTTTAATGTGTGATTTGTAGTCCAACCAAAATACTCTTCCAAGAAAAAAGAAAGTTTTCCAAATTCTGCTTTTCATGGCTTTCTCCCATTAACCAGTGCTCCCCACAGGCCACATACTCTTTTTTCTTTTACAGTCAAATTGTGGGATCCTCCTTTATCCCCACACAGTTAAAAACAAACTTTTCAAGACAGTGTTCTCTCCTTAAACTTTCTTCCCTTTCTGTGAAGTCCAGGAGAGAGGGGCAGGCTTTGAAATCTGAGGAAACTTACCTAAGAGTGGGTAATGGGACCAGGTATAAATGCTATGAAAGCTCCCCCAACTAACCGTACAGTAGTTAGAAGCACATTCATCTGCAGTCTCACCTTTGCATGGTCTCCTTCATGGGGCAGTGCCTCTTGCTCCTCTCCCAGGCCCTGTATGGCAGGCAAGCCACGCTCAGTATGAATGTGTCTGTGCAATGCTGAGTTTTCTACTCCTTCCAGACAGCTGCCACTTAAGTGAGTAAAGGGAAATCTCATGAAAAAGCCTGCAATAAAAATATTTCTTTCTTTGCCTTACAAAATGTACTGCTGGGAAAAAATACATGGGTCTTAAAACTGGGAAGGTAATGTATGAGCCTGAGCCAGGGACGTTTTAACAGCCCAATATCTCACTTCCCACAAGTCTCGGAAAGCTTGCTTTTTATCGCTTGAGGGAACTGGGATTCCAGGATTTCAGAGCCGCTTTCAGGAAGGGTTTGCGCAGGGCTTTTGACAGACTGATAGGGCACCAGGGCATCGACATTGAATCAATGTGAGGCAGACCACCCTGATGCATGGTGGGCTGCTAACACACAAAAGCAGTCAGGAGCCCACTGGTCAGCCTTCATGATTCCAGGTGCTGCTGATAATAATACCTTGTTAAAGATGTCCATCATCAAGTGGTGGGCATGTGCGTGCCAATGGGGCCATAAAGGCCTGGCCTCCTGGGTACTGTGGAGAAAGGCACATGTCTATGGAAACCTACTGGGTGACCTTAATATTGTCACCTTTCTTGTCACCTGCATGACTTTTAATATCTTTGCCTGATGAAGAAGCCAGTGAGACTTCAAAAGCTTGCAAGATGTATTTTACGCTTTAGAGTTGGCCCAAAAAGGTATTACTGCTTTGTGGATTTAGGATTTTATTATATTTGCACGAGTAATACAGCTCCCCCCGGGTATGTTTCTTGGACAAGTAAGATTCGGGAGTGTGTCACACAGGACAGATCCCATGCAGAAACTGAATTTAAACTATAACAAACTGGCAAAAGTGGGTAGATTTTCAAACAACGTCAGGAATTAACCCGAACAAAAGGTGGACAAAACCTGCAAAAGCAGGTAGATTTTCAGACGAACTTCCCAAATCAAAAACGAGTGAGCTTTATTCAGGTTATATGACATTAATTCTTCTTTCCACAAACATGTCAGAAAAACAACCCACTTTTACAGACTTTTAAATCCCGTTTCTGCATGGGATTTAAGCCATTTGCCTCTGTGTGCTAAACTCCTCAGTCTCAGAGGGGGGCAGTGGTAAACTTCCTCTGGACAAATCTTGCCAAGAAAGCCCTATGATAGTGTTGATTTAGAGTCCTCATAAGTCAGAAATGACTTGAAGGCACACAACAACAAGAGACAGAGCTCGGGTAACGTGGATTACAGCTCCCAGCATCTCAGATAACAGGCTCTGGGAATTAAAGTCCAAAAGTAGGTTTTCCAAGCTCTTGGAAATAGTTATGACAGGAAAATGGGATTTCCATGTCCAGGAGTCTTATATTTCACAGTGTTGTAGACAGGAAAGGGTTGCCTGCTTCCTGTCCCTATTTGTGGGCTTCTCATAGTTTGGAGATCCCATGCCCAGAAATGCTCAAAGGAAAGGGAGTGCATGCTAGATGGGAGAGACTTAACAGCAAGACACTGAAGGCACAATTAAAACAACTGCAATGAATTGTTCCTAAACATTAGGAAAAACTTCCTGATAGTAAGAGCTGTTCATCAGTGGAACAGACTGCCTTAGGAGGTGATGGACTCTTTTTAGAGGTCTTTAGATAAAGTTTGCCCATCTTTTGGGAGTGCTTTAGTTGTGTATTTTATTTATTTATTTAATTAGAGTATTTATACCCCACTCTTCAACCACAAAGGAGTTTACAGATGGCTAATCTGACAGTTCCCTGCCTTCATCTGCCTCTTCCTATTCAATGATTTCTATCCCAAAAGATTTTTCAAACTCAATTGTTTTGGGGAAAATTTTTCATGGAACTCTAGGGGTGAACTTTCCATAGCAGCTACCTGGGTTGTTTCTTTTTCCTTACTCCTCCCAGTCTGTATCTGCACTGCCAAAACAATGCACCTCGACACTACTTTAATCGCCACTGCTCTATGTCACAGAATTCTGGGACCTGTAGTTTTGTGAGATATTGAGCCCTCTCTGTCAGAAGAGTTCATGTGTGGCAGGAGGTTGGATGAGATGACCTTTCTGGTCCCTCCCAACTCTGTGACTATGATTCTGGCTGTCAGAAAGAGAATGAAATGGCCTTTTGGGCTCACAGTGGTGTTGAACACATTCTGGAGGAACCACCACCAGCACTCCTGCAGAGGAAAGCACCACCAAGAGTCCTTTAGAGAAGAGAGACCTGTTCCATCATCCACTCCTCTGGTCTCTCTTCTCCAAGGCTGCTGCCTGACTGTCTCTCAGTGTCCTAGTCCAATGCTTAAACCACTGCACCACACTGGCTATTATATTAATGTATAATACATTATTATCTATTGATATATTAATATTGTATAATACATATGTATATATAAAATAGTGTGTGTGTGTGTGTGTGTGTAAAATAATATATAGCAACTGCACCACACTGGCTATTACATTAATAGATAAGATATTAATATGTACAAATAGATTAGGAGTATATATATTAACATGTTATATATTAATATTATAGTTAGTGTGGTGCAGTGGCTATATATTACTTTATACGTGTGTGTGTGTGTGTGTGTGTGTGTGTGTGTGTTTGTGACATATATATATATATATATATATACACACACACACACACACACTGTATATTACATTAACGTAATAATAATAATAATAATAATAATAATAATAATAATAATAATGATTTATTTATAGCCTGCCCAATCACAAGGAATCCAGGCGGGTCACAACAGTAAAAATAAAGATAATAAAATACAATACAATAAATAAATAAAATACAATAAAATTAAAGAGAGCGTAAAAGTCAGTGTGTTGGAGTGGCTATATATTACTTTATACGTGTGTGTGTGTGTGTGTTTGTGACACACACACACACACACACACTGTATATTACATTAACATAAAAGCCAGTGTGGTGCAGTGGTTTGCGTGTTGGACTAGGTAGGACACTGAGAGATCAGGGTTTGAATCCCGGCTTAGCCACAGAAACCTGCTGGGTGACACCTTGGGCAAGTCACACACTCTCTCAGCCTCAGAGGATGGTAATGGCAGCCCCCCTCTGATGAAATTTGCCATGAAAGCCCTATGATAGATTTGCCTTAGTGTTCCCATAAGAGAAATCACTTGAAGAGAACAACAAATATTATTTTAGTATATTATAGTGTTGTGTTTTATTGTTTTGTTTTTGATTGTATATATCTGGTGTTTGGTGAAAAGGATGTTATAAATAAACATCACTATTACTATTACTATTGTTATTATTGATGGTAGCTGAAAACCAGTTGACGGATTGATAAGTCCATTGTTCCTTTGTGAATCATTTTCAGATGTGCAGGTTCTTCAAGGGTAACTCCAACAGATACTGCTTTACAAGCCGAACAACTATGCGTATGTGTGTGGGGTGGGTGGAAACTTTCCCAAACATTTGCAAGTGTAAGGGAAACTTCTGCCTGAAATGTGGAAGAGACAAACTGTATAGTAACAGGCAGTGCTGTAAAGATTTTACTGGCTTTCCTCTGGGATGGCCAGCATAACTCACCCTTGGCACTTCCACTCATGAGTAATGCCGCCATCCCAAACCTGTGGCCATAAAACCTTTATATCATGGCACACCATCAAGCATTCCTTTTTTATATTGCTAAATAAAACAGCATCGTCAGCTTTAGGAGCAGCGTGGGGGGAGGCAGTCCGCATCGGCTGTTCCACTGATAGCTGCAGCTGGAAATTTTTTGGATGGCTGCATTTGAGACAAGTCAGGTCTCTCTTTTGATTCATTTTTCCGCAAGAGGTCAAGATTTTTTTTGTAAGATCTTAATCAAGGGGGTGAGGAAAGTGCTTCCAGTCAACAATCCTTAGTTGAAAGATGATTCAGGGAGTTGAGTTTCAGAAAAGTAAGGGCCAAAATAAAGCTGCTTCTGATCACTTTGGAGGTATGCTATTTAAATGATGCATGCATACTAAGAGTCTGGAAGCCACACCAAAGCCATGATCCAGTCCTTAGGATGGGAGCGCAGCTTTGCCGCAGCTTCCGGACTCTTAATACGCATGCATCATTTAAACAGCATACCTCCAAAGTGACTCAAAGCATCTTTATTTTGGCCTGTCTGTATGGGGCCAATGTTTCCCCAAGCTCTGGGGAAGAGATGTGGAGGGTTTCTCTGAACTGTAGGTATCCTTTCCACAAGCAGTAATTCATCTGTCCATGTAAGGATGACCTGCTGCAAGTATAAAGCTGAGAACCTTGAATTCTGTAAGAGTTTTTGTTTTGGTGTTTCTGAATAAGGTGGGATTGTAGCTCAGCAGTAAATTCATGTTTTGTATAATTAGCATCCCAGGTTAAATCCTTGGCATCTCCAGTTTAATTTTAAGGAAATAGATCAGGTGGTAGGTGTTTGGGAAGGCTTTTTCCTCTGTCTTCTTATTTATTCGAGTATTTTATCTAGTTCTAATTTTAATTGTCTGGCTATCTGTTGTTTTATTATTGTGTCTAAATCATAAATCTATTTGGCTGTATGCCACACTGAAATTTTAAATAACATGAAGAATGGTACAAGAATTATGGCCCGAATCCTGTTTGGGACTAGTGCCATTGTAAATGGAGTTGTGGCTACAGGAATTAAAATTGCACTATTCTGTAATGTCCATAGCCAGGAAGGGACTGCTGTTATGTTACTACATGGAGAAGCTGGTAAAATAACCAAAACATATCAGGATACTACTTAGGGAGTGCTGATGTCCATCGGCAGAAACTGATGTGCCAGTCTCCTGTCACACTGCTTCACAATTCACTCACAACATTTCCTAGCCCCTCTGCTACACATCTAAGTATACATAAAATCATATAACATAGACCATGACAGAAGATTCCAGCCATTTTAGCTCACCAAATATTCTTCTGCTTGAGATCTTACAAAGTTTCTCTCAGTCAAAGCAGGTAATACTATGCTCAATTGGCAAACTGTATATGACCTGGGTGGAAGGAATAAGAGAGTTCCCAGGGCTATGTGTCTGCTGTGATGATACCAAAAAAGATTGGAAAACTAGTGTTGTGATACATTTTGAAGTACCGATGCTTGCCATGATAGTCCCCATAACTATAGTCCCAATGAGAACCCCCTAATGCTGACAGTCCCTTTTTAACACCTTTAATCAGCATCAAGTGCAGGTCTTTTGTAAAACTATCTGAGCTGCCCATTCAAGAGCAATCCACTCCACACAAGGCATTACGGCAGGGAAAGTTCACAGCAATATAGCATTTTTTGAAAAAAGTCTCCCCTTCTCCCTTCATCCGCCAGCTTCAGAAATACAGCTAAATTCAGAGAATGCAAGAAAGGCTGAAGAGGTGTTGGCAGATAATATTGTTATGCCTGCTAATAAAAAAATTATATCCAGGTACTTTGACCACTACATTATTACTTGAGAAAAGCCCCTGAAAAGTGGAATTGGCTGCAGAATTAAGCCAGAGACTTTGCTTTGATCTGGATAAAAGAAGTTTCTGTAAAAGATGTGCTTGATGTTTGTGACTGCAGTGTGCGGTGAGTATGAGAAGCCAAGGAAGGTGGCTAGCTTAACAAGATGGCAGAGGGACTTGGACACCGAAGAAGGCATGGAAATAGGAGGAAGGAATGTCAAAATCTAAGATACGCAGATGACACTACAATACTATCAGAAAACTTCAAAGACCTGGACCATCTAGTAAGAAAGATCAAGGAAGAAAGTGCAAAGGCAGGCTTACTGTTGAAAATTAAGAAAACAAAAAGAATGACTACGGAGAATTTACACAAATGCAAGCTAGACAATTCAGAAATAGAAATGATAAAACCTGGGATCAAGCATTGATAGCAATGGGGACTGCAGTCTGGAAAAGATTAAGAATGGGGAGGGCGGCTGTGAAAGAACTAGAAAAGACCCTAAAATGCAAAGATATAGAACTGAGCACCAAAGTTAAATTCATACAGGCCATTATATTCCCAATTACCATGGATGGATGTGAGAGCTGGACAGTCAAGAAACAGCAAGGAAATCCATTCCTTGGAGATGTGGGCTGGAGGAGAGTGCTGAGGATCCCATGGACAGCCCAAAAAAGACAAATGGGCCCTAGACCAGATCAAGCCAGAAATGTTCTTGGAAACCAAAACAACAAAACCAAGGTGGTCATATTTTGGTGACATCATAAGAAGGCATGCATGGCTCACTGGAAAAACAATAATGCTAGGAAAGGTGGAAGGAAATAGAAAGAGAGGAAGGCTGCATGCTAGATGGATGGACTCTATTAAGGCAGTCACAGGTATGACGACCATCATCATCATCATCATCATCATCATCATCATCATCATCATCTATATAAATAAAATGTAAATGTTCGTTTGTTCAAAATCTTAAATCTCCGAAAGTTCTTCACCAATTGCTTTGAAATTTTGACACAAAGTTCCATTCAAATATACATGCATGTTTTTATATACATATACCTACTGTGATATAGCTGTCACACCTGTGCCAGGTAAAATATGTTTTTTTAAAAGAGCATCATCTGTTGGACGTTTGCAATCACCATCAACAAAGCTCAGGGCCAATCTTTGGAATTGTGCGGTTTAGATCTAAACTCAGATTCCTTCTATGTTGTGTGTTCTAGAGTTGGCAAACTACACAATCTCTATCTCTACACAGACAATGGAACAACAAAAAATATTGTATACCCAGAAGCATTGTGAAATTAAATATTTCAGAAACGTGCACTTTCTCTTTTCTTTCTTTTCCATTTAACCAGACTCAGCCACAGCAACGTGTGGTCGGGTACAGCTAATAATAGTAATAATAGTAATAATGAGTTTGCAGGACCTGAGCAGAGCAGTGGAGGACAGGAAATCTTAAAGATGTCTCATCCACAGGGTCACTATCGCTCAAGATTGACTTGAGGGTGGATAACAACAAAATGGGGTTAGAGTTTCACAACTAGAATGAAACACAAATAAAAACCTGCAAATTAGTATCATTGCAGAATGAAAGATACAAAATAAGGGACATTGTGCATACTTACGTAATTTATACCATTTTATTTATTTATTTATTTATTTATTTATTAGTGAATAAATGGTTTATTCTAGCGGATTGCAGAATCCAGTTGCTCTCTGGTTGGGTTGCCTTAGGAAATAATTTGTTTAGCAGTTATATTTATCAAGGTCTGTGAAAACAGTTCTCTTCCTAATGTCCCAGTATTCCTTTTAGCCAGCTGAGAGGAATAAGTGAGTCACGTGTAAGATGACTAAAACCTGTTTTCTCTTCCCCTTGCAGGTTGCACGGTCTCAAGGAAGAGGGATATTTCTCTTCCGGAAACTCAAGGATGTGATTGACTGGAGGAAGGTGAGATGCCTCCTCCTTCTCACCTCTCAGAAAGGGATTAGTTGGGAACAGCCCACCTTAAAACTTTGTTCGGTGAGCAGCATCTTGGCATCAGCTGCTAAAGGCTGGGGCCCCTGGTCTTTTTTACTTATAATAAATAAAATAATAATAAAATAAAACTGTTGTACATGCTCTGGTAACCTCGAGATTGGATTTCTGCAATGTACTCTACATGGGGCAACCCTTATACCAAACCCGGAAGCTACAGATGGTGCAAAATATGGTAGCCAGGCTGGTCACTGGAGCTTCTAGGGCCAGCCATATAACACCAGTGTTGAAAGATCTTCACTGGCTGCCTATTCGCTTCCGGGCCCAATATAAGGTGTTGGTCATCACCTATAAAGCTCTAAATGGCTTGGGCCCAGGATACCTGAAGGACCGCCTCTCCCCATATATTCCGTCCCGCACCCTCAGAACATCCGGGCAGCAACTACTAAAGGTGCCGGGGGCCAGACTCTCTTCAGTCACTAGGCGGACTTTTTCCATCGCTGCCCCGGCCCTTTGGAACACGCTGCCCGCCGAGCTCCGCTCGACTACCTCCCTGGCCCAATTTAAGAAGGACTTGAAGACCTTCTTATTCCAGCAAGCATTTCCCCCATAAAAATTCCTAAGGGCCTCCCTCCTCTTCCATGGCCATGAGGATGGGCTAATGGGGTTTTAGCTGTTTTAGCTGTTTATTTTTATTGTATAATTGTATGGTGTGGTTTGTTTTTAATCTACAGTGGTACCCCGGGATACGAAATACCCAGGTTACGAAATTTCCGGGATACGAAAAAATCCCATAGGAAATAACTGTTCCGGGTTACGAATGTTTTTTCGGGTTACGAAGAAAATTTTTGGTGCTTTTCGGCGCTTTTTCGCACGAAACGCGGCTTTTCCCCATTAGCGCCTATGGGTTTTCGGCTTGCGAAGGCTTTTCGGGTTACGAAAGCGGCCGCGGAACGAATTAATTTCGTAACCCGAGGGAGCACTGTATTGTATGTATACGTATAATGTATGTAAACCGCCCTGATCTGGGGAAGGCGCGGTATATAAATAAAACTTTTATTATTTATTTTATTATTTATTTATACCCCGCTTTTTGTTAAAGCAATCAAAACGGTGTACAACAGTTAAAATAGTACATCCATATATACAAAGTATCCCCCCCTTAAAAAAGATTAACCAATATAAGATTTAAAATTGCATAACTATGAAAAACCAGTGACAGTGGCAGAGTCATCACATATGCGCAGGACCCACATACTTATCGGTTACATCTGTGTATAGGGCTCCGATGTAGGCCACCCCACCTTGAGAGAGCCAATGGAGCTGAGAGCTTTGGGTCACTTCCATGAAATTCTGTGACAGAATCTTGAGAAGCAGCTGGGTTCACCTTTTGCCACAAGAACAAGATGGAGTTTTATAAGACACCCTAAAGACTAATTTCTTGATGCTATTTGCCATCAAATTTACTTTGACTTATAGTGACTCTATACTGAGACGCCCAAGAGCCCTTGCCATCAACCTCCAGCCTTGCAAACTCAGGGCCATGATTTACTTGATTCAGTCAATCCATCAATAGTACCATCTCCCTCTTTTTTGACTGCCTTCCACTTGACTAAGCATTATGGTATTTCAGTCATATCATCTCATGGCATGGCCAAAGTACATCAGCCTCAGTTTAGTCATCTTGGATTCTAGGAAGAGTTCAGGCCTGCTTTGTTGTAGGGCCCATTCATTTAAAACATCAGCACAATAAATTTAGGGGAGGTGGTGCCCATAGCCGTCTTAGTCTATTGCTGCAAAACCAATATTTTTTACTTATTAATATGTTGTGTTGTTCTTGTGTGCCCTTAAGTTGTTTTTCACTTATGGTAACCCTAAGGTGGACCTGTCACAGGGTTTTCTTTATAGGATTTGTTCAAAGGAGGTTTGCTGTTGTCCTCCTTTGAGGCTGCAAGAGCATGACTTGTCCAAGTCACCCAAAGGGTTTCTGTGGCCAAGCAAGGATTCGAACCTTGTTCTCCAGAATCTTAGTCCAACACTCAAACTACTACGCCACACTGGCTCTCTGTTAATATGTTATAGCATGCTATTAATATGTTATAGCATGTGCTTTTGCGGACTGTAACCTGTTTCAATTTGGGCTTGAGTGAGGAGAGAAATTCAGTTCCTTCTGGAATAGGTAGACTGATAGTGTGAGAAAAAGGAGTGTATCCCAGGTTGTTAGTGCTTTGGGGAAAATAGGGAGACTGGATCTATCTCTTCCTCAGCAGAGTTTAGCAGAAGTAAGATGCCTCAATCTTCAAACCTCCCTGGCTGAGACTGACTTAAGTTAAAATAAAATAAGCAGGCAGTATCAGGTAGCAAACTAAAAAACATTACCAATTGCTTTTAGAAAGCACATCACTTGAAGTACCTACATCATAACTAAATAATGAAAAGATTGGGTTAAAGGAAGAGCTCCAGGGAGCATAAAACTTTGGCTCACCACCTCGAATTTGAGAACAAAGAAAGGAGATTTTAAAAAGGAAGTAGCCAGAGAAGGGGGAGTTTTTATAGGACCACCGGCCCTAGACATTTTGGGGGTCACATGGTCTGGTTCCTTAGCCACACAAAGTATTTATGACCATACATTGCAACAGATAGAAGAGCAGACGGAACAACCGCAACTAAAGAACTGAGGTTGGGTATGGTCATTTTGGGGGCCCTATACTCTCCAAAATCCCCAGTTGTTCTAAAAGCAATGAAAGAATGCTTGATATTCTGACAGGTAGAAAGGTATGCCTGTGTATTACTGGATCCTTCGAGGTGCTTCTCCACTCAAGAGCAATGGATCAGTTCTGGAGGAGCTAGCAAGAGAAGAATTTAACAAGACTTTTTTATATATATACTTCTGGGTTCTCTTCTTTTTGATATAAGCAAGTCACCTGGTTTCTCTTGCAGGACGGCGGCCGCCTGGATGACCAGAAGGATGAAATCCCAGTAGAGAACTATGTGGCTCAGCGCTATATTGAGAACCCGTATTTAATAGGTGGTAAGCAGACAGATGGTTTTTATGCAAGGCAGGAGGAATGCCTGTGCTTGTCCTTGGTATGGAGATAAGCAGATCACTCCTCTTTGAGAAGTCAAAGAGAGACTTCTAGTAACAACTGTCTACAGTTGATATATATGTGTGTGTACCTTCAAGTTGCCTGTTGACTTACGATGACCCCATGAACTTCTAAGGGTTTTCTTAGGCAAGGAATTCTCAGGTATAGCTTTGTCAGTTCCTTCCTCTGATGTATAGCCTCTAGTATTCATTGGTGGTCTTCCATTCAAGTAGAAACCAGAGCTGATCCTGCTTAGCTTACCAGATCAGATTAATCTGGTGCCTCAGCTATCATATTTTGAAAAACAAAAAAGGGAGCACATTTACCGGCTGACTACTTCAAACTACTGACTGCTATGAAGATTATCACTTTAAATACCTCTACTGAATAAATTGTTCCTATCATAAAGAGGACATGTATGGGGAAATGAGGATGTATGGCAACCCTAGTTGATAGCACACAACCTAATGGAGGGCCATGATTATTACAGCTCATATGACAAGCAAACAACTCTGTGTTGGAGAAGAGAGGACTAGGCAGCAAGCTATTACAGTTCTTTTATTTCTGATTATCTTTCACTTTTCTGCCCTTGTACCTGTGGTTTCATTTGTATAATGTTCTCTGATAACTATTTGTAGCAGTGATACAGCCGTGAGCAGCAACCTTAGAACTGACAGTCGATCTGCATTAATCCCTTGGGTTAGGCCCTTTAATTCTTGGAAGGTGTAACTGGCTGCCTATCACTGTTTGTAGGTTAATTGAGGAGACCCCCATGTTATCTTTGGGACATGCAGGTACAAAGTGTAGGTCATTATCTTTAAAGCCCTACATGGTTTGGGTCTAAGTTACCTATGGGACCACTTCCTCCCATATTTTCCTCTCCGTACACTAAAGTCCTCTGAGGGATATTTACTTCAACCGGCCAGGACTAGGCTGGCAACTGTCTGTCACTCAGAGGACTTTTTCTTCAGCTGCCCCTAAATTGTGGAATGATCTTCTGGAAGAGATTTGACAGCTGAATATGCTATCTGAATTTTAAAAAGCATTAAAGACCAGTCTGTGGTTTCCTTGACTGAGTTTATCCTGGTAGGCAGTGTATATTGCATTTCTATTTCTGTCTTGATTCAATCTTTAGTGTAGTGCTGAGATGTTGAGTCAGGTCAGTTTGTACGTATTATTTGATTCCATATTAGAAGTGTATGCTTCTTCTCTATTTGCCATTAACAGTATGATGTTTTTTTAATCCTCTTTTTTATTGCTGTTCACTTGATATGTTGTGAGATGCTGGAAAAGCTTTTATAGGAAAGTGACAAACAGAAAAACAGATTACCATAATTATGATGATGGCGATTTCTTCTGTTGCAGCTGTTTTCCAGCAGGCTTTGAATCACCGGGTTTTATTTCCTTGTATCATCATCATGAAGCAATCAATGTATTATATGGTGCTTTCCATAAGAAAAAAGAAAAAGAGAAAAAGGTCTTTGCCCCGTGTTGCTTCCACCAGAGATGTAATCCCATTCTTTGTTGCTAGAGTATGAGGAATCAATAGTGCAGAGATGTTGTATCCTATAAAATAATTTCTCTTCGGTTCACAGGTCGGAAGTTTGACTTGAGGGTGTATGTCCTAGTAATGTCGGTGAGTGAGGAAACCTGGTCCCTCTAACCCCACTCCCTCAACCTGGCCAGTTGATGTGGATGGTCTTCGAAGGTACCTTTCACCACCAAAGTTTCCTTTTTCTTCCAGTATCTCCCTCTGAAAGCTTGGCTGTACCGGGATGGCTTTGCTCGCTTCTCCAATACGCGCTTCACTCTGAATACCATCGATGACCATTGTATCCTGACCTGTCTTCTTTTTGTATGGGCTGCTTGAACAGAGAATGTAGCCTTTCAGTGACTGGAGGAAGGCAGGGATATTTTGCCACAGGATGGCCCTCTGTTTAATATAGGGTACCCAATGCAGAAGCTGCTCTGCTCAGGGCTGAAATGGTTGGTCAAGGGCAATAGGAGCATCTGAAGTTGGTAAATCTAAGCTACTGTATGGCAGCACTAAAACAGCCGTTCCTAACCCCTTCTGCTCTTTTAGGGCCACTGAAGACCACAGTGAACATTATGCTTAATGTATCACTGCGTACAAAGTTTGGCCACAGGTCCATCTCTAGCAGCCTTTTCACTAAACAGTTATAGCACTTTGGTTCTGTTTTGAAACACTGAAGCTCTGTGCCTGATAATTCAAAATATTTCTCCCTAAATGGCAAATCCCAGGATTCCATAGGATTTATTTATTTATAGGTTGAGTCTCCCTTATCCAAAATGTTGGGACCAGAAGTATTTTGGATTTTTTCAGATTCTGGAATATTTACATATACATAATGAGATGCCTTAGAATGGAACCCAAATCTAAATATGAAATTCATTTATGTTTCATATACACCTTATATACCTAACCTGAAGGTAATTTTATACAATTATTATTATTATTATTATTATTATTATTATTATTATTATTTGTATCAATGTTTTAAGTAATTTTCTGCATGAAACAAAACCATCAAAAAGCAAAGGTGCCACTGTCTCGATCGCCCATCAGGAAGGGTTTGGATTTTGGAATATTTTAGAATTCAGAATTCTCTTCTTTTTTTTTCAGGATGAGGCCCAAGGTGACCATGGATATTACCATGGCAGTTAAATTGGAATCAAAGTGCTATAGTTGTGCAGTGCAAAGAGCCCTAGTTCAGGATTATGTCTATAGTGAGTGCAGCATCTCTCCAGGGATTCAGACATGGATTATTCCTAGTCTTTTGTGCCACACTGTTTGGATGCAAAGCATGGAGCCTGTGTGCTCTGCCTCTGAGCTAACATGACCTTTGCCCATGAAAGCTATGTGACTGATTTTTAAACAATCTAACTGCGGAGGGAGGAACAGGATGAAGGCACCAGGTGCAGGGAGGGCAGTTAAGTCCCATGGAGAATGGTCCTGAACCTACCCACCCGCACCAAGCTCCCACTTCCATCAAGAGGAGAGTGTCCATGGCTGTAATAGGAGCATCTTCTTTAGCACACAGCAAATTGGGGCGGAAAATTCCGTTTTTTGTGCAGTACATGGTACTTCCAGTCCTGACCTGCCTTCCACTTCAGGATGTTAAAGAGAGACCCACAACTCTCAGTGACCCTTGTAACTATTATTTTAGGAATGGAAATATTTTTTTTTCCTGATATTGTTTCCAGGTTGAAAAAGGATTTCCCCTACATTTGGGAAGACAAAGTCAGAGTGTTGTAGTGGTTTGAGCATTGGACTACAATTCAGGGTTTGATTCCCTGCTCTGACATGGAAGTCACACACTCTCAGCCCCAGAACCTCCTGTGATAGGTTTGCCTTAGCGTTGCTATAAGTTGGAAACGACTTGAAGCCACACAACAAGAAGCATTTGGGAAACTGTTGGGAAGAATAATTTGGATTCTTATGGGAAATGTGCAAAAATCCTCCTAAGATTTTCCCACAGTTTGCCCCTAGAATTCAGTTGTCCCAAAGTATTCTGGAGGATTTTTATGTTCAAAGAGACGTGAGGGTTTTTGCACAAAAACACAGTTTATCTGCAGAAAATGTATTACCTGTGCAGGAAACATGTTTTGGTTTATTTCACTTTAAAATATCAATTTTTCTGTGCAGGAAATTGTCCAGATCAGTCCAGGATTCTTGAATGCAGGGGAAACGCTGCTCAGAAATCAGTATGCAAAGAGTTCTTCTAGCACCCTTAGACTAACCGAAAGAAAGAAGTTGGTCACATGAGCTTTTGTAGACTTCAGCCTACCTCCTCAGATGTTTGAGGAAGAAGGCTGAAATCTATGAAAGCTCATGCTACCAGGTTCTTTCAGTTAGTCTCAAAGATGCTACAATAATAATAAATAATTTATTTATTTATTTATTTATTTAGCGCTGTAGATCTACAAGATTTCTTTGCATACTGATTTTCCAGACTAATACGGCTGGAACTTAGAATTCTGTTGCACAAAAATGTTCATTTTCTCCAGCAGTGAGGAGAAAACTACAATAATAATACATCCTTCATGAGCGGATGAAATAATCAAGGGTTGACAGCCCTGTGTTAAGTATATTTTTGCCCCAAGGGCTTTCATATATGTTAGATAGAACAAGCCCAGATTCCCTGGTTCCGCAAAGACCCTCCACAAGAAGCTACCACTCGTCTTGGCTTCCTTATTTTGCTAAATGTCAGCTCCACCTATTTGTCCCCATTTGTTATTTGAACTTGGCACTGTCAAGGGTATGGTTAAAAACATCTGAGGCTATACCTGAAATGACCGAAGGTGTGCACTAATGCCACCTCTGCCCTGCAGCTCCTAAATGTGGGTGGGAAGTCTTGAGTAGAGAGAAGTCCTCCATCTCAGTGGACTCCATGACCACACCTTGATCTGAGTTTCACTCCTCCTACATATATACCCCAAAACATGCCTCTCTGCTATGGGGATTATATTTTCCCCTGCAAATAGAAGGCAACTTTTTACTTCTCTCTCTGTCCTCCATCTAGTGCTGTGGTCCCCAAACTTTGCTCTTTAAGGGATTTTGGACTTCAGCTCCCAGAATCCCAGACTATTGGCCAACATGGCAGAGGCTTCTGGGAGCTGAAGTCCAAAATCTCTTCAAGGGCACAGTTTGGGGACCATTGGTCTGTGATTAGTTAGGTGGGGAGGAGGAAAAATGAATTGGCGACTGGAGCCCACAGGGAGACTGTTTTTGGAGCCAAGTCCATCTTCTGCACTGAAAGCTTCCCTGTACAATCCTTACCTCTCTCTTCATGCCAGATGTTCATCTGACAAATGTAGCTGTGCAGAAGACGGCCCCTGACTACGATCCTGAGAAGGTGAGCAATGGTTTAATTTCATTTAAATGCCACCCCATCGCATCATGTTCCCTGAGCAGCTTATACGGTGAGAAGACATGAAGAGAGTTAAACATAAAAACAAATTTAAAACAAATTAATATCAAAGCAGCTTCAACACAGAAATCCAACTCACAGAAATTAAAATGTAGATTTGAAAACTGTGAGGTGACTCAGGAATGACATCTCTGAAAGGCCCGATCTCTTTGTGTTATAAAGTTGTTTAGATGTGAAAGTGCATAGATCGAGTCATTGCTTATCAACTGGCTGCAACAAGAGCGAGAACTCAAAGGCAGACATTACCCTTTAACCGTGTGTGTGTGTGCATGCGCGCGCACACGCATGCTTTCAAGTTGCTTACCGACTTATGCTGATCTCGAATTACATGTGGTTTTCTTAAGAGCTGGTTTTGCCAGCTCCTTTCTCTGAAATGCAGTGTATAGCACTTGGTATTAATTGGCAGACTTCCATCCAAGTACTGACCAGGCCAATGCGATTCCAGGTTACAGCAGTAGAAGTATAGAAACCACATCAATAGAACTAATAGTGCCACTTTATTCAGCTTTGATCAGCTTCACCTGGAATCCTGTGTCCAGTTCTGGACATTACAGTTCTTCAGAGCATTTCAGCTAGGACAGGAAAATATACATGGGTTTGATGTACATAGGTTTGGGGGATGCGGTGGCTTAGTGGTTAAGATGCCAGTTCTGATGATCATAAGGTTGGAAGGCTGGCAGTTCAATGCCTAAGCACCGCATGATGAGGTGAGCTCCTGTCACTAGTCCCAGCTTCTGCCAACTTAGCAGTTTGAAAGTTGAGACGGCCTTGGTCACCTTAGTCAATGATCTCCGTCTGGGCACCAGCAGGGGAAGTGTGACCCTGCTGGTGCTCTTGGACTTCTCAGCAGCCTTCGATACCATTGACCATGGTATCTTTCTGGAACGCCTGAGAGAGTTGGGAATCGGAGGTTCTGCTTTGCAGTGGTTCCGGTCCTACTTCTTGGGTAGATTCCAGATGGTGTCGCTTGGGGACAGTTATTCGGCCAAGAGGGAGCTCAGGTCAGGCATCCCTCAAGGTGCGATTCTGTCCCCAATGCTGTTCAACATTTACAAGAAGCCACTGGGCGAGATCATCCGGAGACATGAAGCAGGGTGTTATCAGTATGCTGATGACACCCAAATATATTTCTCTGTGTCTCAGACTGATGCAGTGTCTAAGGAAGGCATCTCTCCTCTGAATGCCTGTCTTGACTCAAGTTGAACTCAGGTAAGACGGAGGTACTAGTAATAAGGACTCCCAATCCGGGAATGGAGTTATGTCAGCCAGTTCTGGATGTGGTCACACTTCCCCTGGAGGACTCTGTCCTCAGTTTGTGGGTGCTCCTAGACTCTTCTCGCAATCTGATGGCTCAGGTGGATGTGACGGTCAGGAGCACTTGCTTTCAACTTCGGCTGATTCGCCAACTGCGCCCTTTCCTGGAGCAGGAAGACCTTGAAACAGTAGTACATGCACTGGTAACCTCTCGGCTCGACTTTTGTAATGTGATCTATATGGGGCTACCTCTGTGTCAAGTTCGGAAACTTCAACTGGTACAGAATATGACAGCCAGGCTGGTTACTGGCACATCTAGATTTGCCCACATCACACCAGTTTTAAAATCCCTTCACTGGCTGCCTGTTTGTTTCAGGGCAAAATACAGTGTTGGTTTTAACCTTTAAAGCCCTAGATGGCTTGGGTCCTGACTTCTTGTGGGAGCGCTTTCTCCCATATCATCCTCCCCACACGCTTCATTCTGCTGGGAAGAATCTGCTTCAACCAAAGAGGACTAGACTTTCGCCAGTGACCCAGTGTTCCTTTTCAGCAGTTGCTCCTAGACTCTAGAACGACCTGCTGGACGAGATCCATCAGATTACCACTCTGGAAACCTTTAAGAAGGCTATTAAGACAGATCTCTTCCAGAAGGCCTTTCCATACTAGGTCCACCTCTATTTTCCTGTCTCCCCCTCCCCCCCTTCCACTTCTCTCCCCTTTTCTCCATCCCTTTTTCCATCCTATCTGGTCCCCGCTATACATTTCTTTTTTACAAATCTTCCACTGATTTTAACTGTGATTTTATACTATTGTTTTAATATTTTTCTGGTTTAATCTCTTTTTAGTATTACTATGTTTTTATACTGTGGGGGGGAGGGATAGGGGTTTTTAGAATTTTTACTGTATCTTGTTTTATTGTAATCTGCTTGGATTCCAAGTGATTAAGCGGAATATAAATAAATATTATTATTAAGTAGATAAATAGGTATCACGGAGTAGTCTTTGGACAACGCTGGCTCTTTGGCCTAGTAACGGCTGTGAGCACTGCCCCTTACAGTCAGTTATGACTAGACATACATCTCAAGGGGAAACCTTTAACCCTTACCTTTTACCTTTTTGATTCCAGTTAGATCTCACAGCAGTCCAGGGAGTTGCTTGGATAAGTGTGAGATTTGAACCCAGGACCAAGTCAAGCACTCTGTTCACTACACTACAACACTGTGGCTCTTTCTTTTTTGGAGGGCAGGGCTGCAAGTGGATGATCCAGAAGTTCCGCCTCTTCCTGACGGCCAAGCATGGCGCAGAAGCTGTGGAGATCCTCTTTTCCAAGATGGACAACATTTTTATCAAGAGCCTCCAGAGTGTCCAGAAAGTGATCATCAGCGACAAGCACTGCTTTGAGCTCTACGGTTATGACATCCTGATTGACCAGGACCTGAAGCCGTAAGGAGGAGGGAAATGAGGAGCCTGGGTGAACTGGTGGGGGGGGGGGCAGGCCTGGGAGGAACTGGTGTTGCAGGAGTAAATGGATAGAACAGCTTTGGAAGAAAGGAATAACAGATAACATCAACAATAGTAATAGCAGCATTGATGACAATGTTTATTTATAATGCCCTTTTCACCAAAGGGCAGAACATCAGACATATATAATTAAAGATCGAAACAATAGAACACCTCACTACAATATAGTAAAATAATATACTAATATTTGTAGTTGTGTGCCTTCAAGTCATTTCCAACTTCTGGCTACCTTATTACAGGGTTTTCTTGGCATGTTTCTTCAGAGGAGGTTTGAAGTTGCCATTGTCATCCTCTAAGGCTAAGAGGGTGTGACTTGCCCATGGTGACCCAGTGGGTTTCCATGACACATCCGGGGTTTGAACCCTGGTCTCCAGAGTTGTAGTCCAACACCCAAACTGCTACACCACAAAGTCTCCTAAAAATATACTTAAAACAAAATCGTTCCTAGACAGGACATACCATGCTAGCTGAGTTGCCAGATACCAGGAGAGGTTAAAGCACAGGGCCTTAAATACCAGGACCAAAAGCTTATAATGATCCCTGGCCCAAACTGGTAGTGGAGAAATCTACGAGGGGCAGAAATATGGGAGTATTTAAGGAGATTTAAAATAACCCAAACAGCACTGTTCTGGATTAAAACCAAAGGAGTAAGGGAACAGGAGGGCAAATCTGCCAGTAGGCTTTTTCTAGTTTGACAATTGTCAACTCAAGGACCTTGAGATACATTGGATGACAAACCCCATCATTCCTAATAACTATGGGCAGTAGCCAGTGTTGCCTGGGAATGATAGGAGTTGTAGTCCAACACGTTTGGAGGGTGTCCAGTTGGGAAAGGCTGAACTAGCATTTGTCCAGGATGCATTGATTTGTCTGTTTACCAGCACCACACAAAATAGTTTTGCCTGTTATAACAACCACCAAGATCCTGCATGCGCGCATAGCTCTGCATGTGTCAGTTCACGTCCTATCACCACCTGGCAGTTTTCAAACCTTCCTATTGTCCCTTACCAGGGAGGGAGGGAAGACAATTCAGACTGTAAGAGAAGCAGCTAGTCTCAGCTGTTAGAAGTGCAGGGAAGGAATGAGGGTGATGAACCAGAAAAAAAGAGCATTGCAGAGACCAGAACACTGAAAATCATTCCCACCTAGAGATCTTCCATTTGCTGTGTTCACCTTCCCTCGGGAACTTCACCAGGAGGCCTAAACTGTCCCTCTAAATAGTTTTTGTGGGGTTTTCGGGCTATGTGGCCATGTTCTAGAAGAGTTTTCTTCCTGGCGTCTCTCTAAATGCTCAGTTGAAGTTGTAAGTTGCAGCAGTGCTAGCAATTTGGCAACTGAAGGAATATTTCACTTGGAGGGGCAAGAATTCTTATTTGGGGTGCAATTCCCTCCTTTTGTCCTCACTCCACCATATCTATACCTATCAGCAGAACAGTGATCTCTTTAATCCAGTGTTCTGTGCTTTGCCTGACACAAACCCCAGAGTTTCCTTGAGTTCTTTTCCAGTCTTGCTATCGAGATCCTTGCTTAAGAGATGTCAGGGACTGAACTGAGGCCTTCTGCATGCAAAACAAGGGGTGCACCATTCAAACTGTGGCTCCATTCGGTGTATTTCCAATTTGAAACTGCCATGTAAACTTCTTCCAGGCACAGAGCATACTGCAGTCTATCAAGCTTTCCTTTCAATAATTTCAGGGGTGGGAATAGGATGTCTCTCCACATGTTGTTGAACTTAACTTCCACTGTTCCTTACTATTGGCTATGCTGGCTAGGGCTTCTGGGCTTGCAATCCCCCAGCCTCTGGAAGGCTGCATGGTTCCCACCCCTGCAGCAGCAGGAAAATACAGTGGTACCCCAGGTTACGAATTTAATTCGTTCCGCCGCCGCGTTCGTAACCCGAAATCCTTCGTAAGCCGAAAAAGCCATAGGCGCTAATAGCGAAAGCCGCAATTTCGTGCGAAAAAGCGCCGAAAAGCACCAAAAATTTTTTCGTAACCCGAAATAACCTTCGTAACCCGGAACAGTTTTTTTCTATGGATTTTTTTCGTAACCCGGAAATTTCATAAGGCGGCGCATTCGTATCCCGGGGTACCACTGTACATTTCTTCTCAATCTGGGAAGCAGCCAAAGCCAAAACCAGAGATTACTTGAAATGCTGTCATTTAGAGAGAAAACACTATGTCTCAGGTCCAGCTTTTAAAATAGAAAACATGGACTTTCTTAGATGGGTAGAACATTGTTTTAGGTACACATGGCTCTATAGTGTCTCAGGAAGCCAACAAGAAGAGAGCTACCATCCACAAATGTTCAGACCCAACAAAATTCACTAGTTTTTAAGCTGCCACAAGAGTCCTTGTTTTTACCCAAAAAATTATTCCCATCATCAATCTCAAAGGATGCCAGAAATGAAAGAGAAGAATGGCAAGCATCTTAACTTCAAAGCAGAGATAAAAAGGAATGGTGTTTGTACTGATATATGATGAACTCAGATAATCAAAGAAAAATTGTATGGTAGAAGGTACATTTTGATCACATCTTTGCTGCAGACTTAACAGCCTGCATACATCTACTCGGAAGTAAGTCTCACTGAATTCACTGGAGCTTCTTTCGAGGTCTGCTACGCCTAGAGCCACCAGCACATGCCATTTCACCTCAACATTAGGAGGAACTTCCTGACAGTAAGGGCTGTTCAACAGTGGAACACATTCCCTTGGAGTGTAGTGGAGTCTCCTTCCTTGGAGGTCTTTAAGCAGAGGCTGGGTGGCCATCTGTCAGCGATGCCTTGATTGAGAGTTCCTGCATGGCAGAATGGGGTTGAACTGGATGGCCCTTGCGGTCTCTTCCAACTCTACAATTCCATGATTCTAGGTAAATGGGGATAGGATTATAGCCTTAGGCTTTTTAAAACCTGTCGAACTGCCCTGAACCTTCAAGCAAGCATCAATTGAGAAGTTGTAGGTATCAGAACTTTCTGTACTGCTCTTACCAGGAATCTTTGGGGATGAAACAGTTTGGAGTCTTGTTTTTATTTGTAGGAGTAAATGTAGCTTAGAACCAGGGTGGGATACTGCAGTGGGTCTAGAGGCCAATTCCATGGCCTGAGACACTTTTGGGGGCTCATGGACTACTGAAAGGGAGAGACTTAGGGAGCTCCTCTGGAGCATCTCCAGAGGAAGGTGACCCCAATGGTGAAAGGTCTGGAAACCATGACAAGGAGAGACTTAGGGAGCTGGGTCTGTTCAGCTTGGAGACTAGAAGGTTAAGGGGTGATATGATAGCCTTTCTTAAGTATTTGAAGGGGTGTCACATTGAGGATGGAGCTAGCTTGTTTTCTGCTGCTCCAGAGAATAAGACACGGGAGCACTGGATTCAAACTACAGGAAAAAAGATTCCACCTCAGCCTTAGGAAGAACTTCCCGACAGCAGGAGCTGTTTGACAGTGGATGATGCTGCTCCCTCGGAGTGTGGTGGAGTCTCCTTCTTTGCAGGATTTTTTTTAAAACAGAGGCTGGATGGCCCTTGGGGACATTGGACAAGTTGCATTGCCTCTGCCTGAGAGGAGAGCAGGAATAATAAATCTCCTCGCCACCTGAAAAAAAATCCTAAAAGAGGGTTGCCATGTCAGAAGTGACGAAGTAGAGACTGCATCAGTGCTTGTCTTTATGATAACTGGGAGTAGAGAGAGATTGGAGGCACTTAACAACATCACCATCCACATTGCACAACAATAGCAGGTTGATCCCACTTTAATTACCAGCGCTTCAGTGAAATCGGGGTTTGTAGTATGTGGGGTCCCTAGAATCATTGGGTCTGCTCCCCTGAACCAGAGCACTAGATCCCTCTGACAGAGAATTCCAAACACTGCATGAAACTACATGGAGCCATGGCAGTTGAAGTAGTGTCAAACTGCTATAATCCCATTGTGGGAGAAAGGCAGGATATAAATCCTTGAGACAATAAATCATGCAGTGTGGCTACACACGCACAATTGTGCAGAGGTGGTCTGATTTGGCACTCCTGGGAGGTTCCGAAAGTAGCATTTACCTTTTCTTCCTTTGCTTTTTTCTTGCCAGAAAAGAGGGGCCCATGGAGTTCTGGAAGGATCTAGGGCCACAAGAACAGCCTTGGGGCCACATGTTGCCCCACAGCTGCAATTTGCCCACCTCTGGAGTAGGAGGAAATCTGAAGTTCATTCTCTTTTGGACAGTGACTTGAATTATCCCAAGCAAGAAAAAATGAAAAAAGAGGAGAGAAATGATCAGTGAGTTAGAAACATACTTTTCTTGCCTCCTCCTTGTGCTCATCTTGTTTCTTGACAAGGAAAGCTGACATAGTAGAAGTGAGACCTGCTGCGCTCCTTCAACCTTCTTGGTCTTGCTCCCTCTTCTGGGCTCTCTCCCTCTTGTAGTTGCTGCTTCAATTAGTGCCCTTGGTGGCTTCTCAGCCTGGCTCTCGTGCCTCCATCATTGCCCTGGGGACCACTTTATTGGAAGGAGACGATGAGCCAGACGCCAAGCAGCCACTGTCTGGAGCAGTCGGGCTTGAGCTCTACCCTCCCATCTGCTGTGCCTAGAGCCACCGACGCATGCCTTGTCACCGTACAGAATTTGAGGCTTCAAAGCAGGCACTTTGCAGTACAACTGTCTGGCTTGTTTCTTGGTTGTTTCCCTGAACACCTCTGGGCAGTTATCAAAGAGTGGCTGTTTTAATCTGTTTCAGTATAAAAAGGAAGAGCCGGTACGTATAGTGTAGTGGATCACAGAAATCATATAGCTGGAAGAGACCCCAAGAGCCATCCAAACCAACCTCCTGTCATGCAGGAATACACAAAGCACCCCCAACAGATGGTCATCCAACCCCTGTTTAAAAACCTCCAAAGAAGGAGACTACCACCCTTCAAGGGAAGATGTACCACTGTCAAATAGCTCTTACTGTCAGGAAGTTCTTCCTAATGTTGAGCTGGAATCTCTTTTCCTGTAGTTTGAATCCATTGCTCTGGGTCCTGGTCTCTGGAGCAGCAGAAAACATGCTTGTTTCTTCCTCAATATGGCATCCCTTCAAATATTTAAACAGGACTATCTTATCACCTCTAAGACCTATCTTCTCCAGGCTAAACATCCCCAGCTCCCTAAGTGTTGACTAGGACTTCAGGAGAGCAGGGTTCAAATTCCCATTCTTCAGTGGAATTTGACAAGGCAAGTAATACCCTCCCTCAACTTTGAAAGAAATCAATGGTAAAACTGTCTCTGATTAAGACTACATCTGCACTGCAGAAATAATCCAATTTGACACCACTTTAATTGCCACAGCTCAATGTTGTGTAATTCTGGGATTTGTAGTTTGTTGTGGCACCAGAGCTCCCTGATGGAGAAGGCTAAATGTCTTAATAATAATAATAATAATAATAATAATAATAATAATAATTTTTTTTTTATTTTTATCCCGCCCTTCCAGGGATCAGGGCGGCTAACAACAAGATTAAAATACATACAGTGCAGGAAAAGTTAAAACCATAAAACACAATAACAAATAAAAAGCCCCTATAGCTCAACCTCATGGCCACGGAAGAGGAGGGAGGCCCACAGGATATTTATTCGGGGAATGCCTGCTGGAATAGGAAGGTTTTGAGATCCTTCCTAAATTGGGCCAGGGTGGTAGATGAGCGGAGCTCAGTGGGCAGCTTATTCCAAAGGGCTGGGGCAGCTATGGAAAAAGTCCTCCGCGAGGTGGAGGCTAATCTGGCCCCAGGCACCTTCAGTAGTTGCTGCCCAGACGTTCTGAGGGTGCGAGGCGGAATGTACGGGGAGAGACGGTCCGTTAGGTATCCTGGGCCCAAGCCATTTAGGGCTTTATAGGTAATAACCAACGCCTTATATTGAGCTCGGAAGCGAATAGGCAGCCAATGGAGGTCCCTAAGAACCGGTGTTATATGGCTGGTCCTGGGAGCACCAGTGACCAGCCGGGCCGCCATATTCTGCACCATTTGTAGTTTCCGAGTTTGGTATAAGGGTTGCCCCATGTAGAGTACGTTGCAGAAATCCAATCTCGAGGTTACCAGAGCATGTACAACAGTTTCTAGGTCCCTCTGGGCCAGATATGGGCGCAGCTGGCGGATCAGCCGAAGCTGATAACAGATGCTCTTGACCGTCGCATTCACCTGAGCAGTCAGGTGAAGCGACGAGTCAAGAAGCACCCCCAGACTGCGCACGGAGTCCTTCACAGGGAGCGTGACCCCGTTCAGGACAGGTGGAACCACCGCCATTCCTGGACCAGGAGAACCTATCACTAGTACCTCCGTTTTCTCTGGATTCAATTTGAGTCGGTTTTCCCTCATCCAGCCCATTACTGACTCCAGACAGGCCGCGAGAGGAGAGACGCCATCCCCAGTCACTGGTTCAGTCGGAGACATAGAGAAAATGATTTGGGTGTCATCAGCGTACTGATAACCCCGCACCCCATGTCTCCGGATGATCTCTCCCAGCGGTTTCATGTAAATGTTAAATAGCATGGGAGACAGAATGGCCCCTTGAGGGACCCCAGTTTTAAGGGGCCTCTCGTCGGAGCACACGTCTCCCAGCTGCACCATCTGGGACCTCCCGGAGAGGTAGGAACGGAACCACTGGAGCGCAGTGCCCCCGATCCCCACCTCTGCCAGGCGCCCCAGAAGGATACCATGGTCTATGGTATCGAAAGCCGCTGAGATGTCCAAGAGCACCAACAGGGACACGCTTCCCCTGTCGATGCCCAGACGGAGATCATCGACCAAGGCGACCATGGCCGTCTCAACCCCGTAACCCGCCCGGAAGCCAGTTTGAAATGGGTCCAGATAATCCGTTTCATCCAAGACCGCCTGAAGCTGGATCGCAACCGCTCTCTCGATCACCTTTCCCAAAAATGGTAGCAGCGAGACTGGCCGATAATTATTATAAACCAGGGGGTCGAGGGAGGGCTTTTTTAGGATCAGTTTTACAATGGCCAATTTAAGATCCGATGGAAATTGCCCATCCCTCAAAGATGTATTAATTATCCGGTGTAACAATGACGTTACCGCCGGTCCCCCCTGGGCCGCTAACCACGAGGGACAGGGATCAAGAGAGCAGGTCGTTTTCCGAACACTTCTGAGGATCTTGTCCACATCCTCGGTACTCACCAACTCAAACTGATCCAGTTTAACATAGTCCACGGAGGCTCTGGACACTTCTACCCTAGGTTCTGCAGTAATGTCAGCGTTCAGACCTTCGCTTATACGAGAGGTTTTATCCGCAAAAAAGTCGTTGAACAAGTCACAGCAGGCCTTAGAAGGTTCAAGGATCTGGTTCAGAGCGGGAGGGAGCTGAGTTAGCTCCCTGACCACCCTGAACAACTCTGCCGGACGCGACTCAGCGGACGCAATACGAGCACCATAGAACGAGTTCTTTGTTGCTCGTATTGCCTCTCCGTAGTCCTCTAACAGTTGGTCTAGGAGAGTCTTGCAAAACTACAGTCCCCAGAATCCTATCGCATTGAGCCATAGCAGTTAAAGTGGTGTTAACCTGGATTATTTCTTCATTGCGGATGCAGCCTAATTTTTACAGAAAAACCTGTACATAAGAGTTGACTTGAAGGCACATAGCAATGGAGGGTGTGCTGTAACAGTTTAAGTGTCAGACTAGGGCTCTGGAAGTCCCGAATTCCCTCTCAGCCATGAAAATGCACTGGGAGACCTTGGGCAAGGCCTCTGTTCTGAGGCTCAGAGAGGGTCACTTGTCCAAGGTCTCCCAGTGCATTTTTGTCTACATGGCAAGAGGAGGATATGAATTCTGGTGTGTCTCCTCCCCCCCCCCCCCCAAAAAAAAACTTTGCTTGGTTATATTACTGCAAAAACCAAAACAACTGCACACCCACTTTCTCTGTAAGCTTCAAGCTTGTAAGAGCAAATGGAGGACATACTTCCTCCTGTCCCTGATCAGTCTTTCCATTCTTCTTCATGGTCTCTGCGAATCATACAAATGGGTTTTACTGCGCCTGCACAGTGCTGCTCGGAACCTACTGGAATCACTGGGCAAAGTTTACTTTGCAACATGTAGAAACCTTTTGGCGGTAACTCCGCCCACCCATTATAAGGCCCCTGCCTTCCCGCTCTTTCCCCAGTTCCTTTTTTCCGCCGCGCTTGCTACTTCAGGGAACTTCACTCTTGCTTGTTTTATTGGATCACTGGCTATTTGATTTCGGACCGGACCTTGACCACTCTCTCTGACCACCACCCCCACTGTACTTTGACCACGGCCTGCTTTTGACTTCGTCTTTGACTTCTCTCCATCGTCCCGTCACGATGTCGCCTCCTTTTAAGAAGTGTGATGTCTGCGGAGGCAAACTCCCGGTCCAAGACCCTCACGCTTCGTGTCTTCTCTGTCTTGGCGGCGACCATGACATGAAATCCTGCTCGCTCTGCAAATCTATGACGTTGCAGGCACGTAAAAACCGGGAATCCCGCTTGACTTCGGCGATCGCCCAGGGTAAGGTCCATGGGGAGAACTCCCGCCCGGCTTCGGCTCCTTCCCTCCCGGCTGCCGCTCCTGTCCCGGCCCCGCGCGAGAGTCCTACAAGCGCCGCTTCGGCCCCTCCAGCGCTGGCAACCCCCACTAAGGTGGACCGCGGCTCTCGCAAGCCCAGTACCACCACCAAGTCGACTTCTGTGGTCAGCGGCCCAGACAGGTCCAGTACCACCACCAAACCCTCAAAGAGCCCCTGCACACTGTCGGGGACCGAGGGTTCGACGGCTTTGGCGTCGGCTGCTGGCTCCGTCTCCAAGGTCGGGTCCGACCGGACAACCTCGGCTCCGTCCCATAAGCCCAAGCATTCCAAGAAGGCTAAGGGAGGAGACCTCACCACTCTGACGGCTACGGTCTCCAGGCCATCGACCTCTGCTCCGGAAGCCACTACGTCATCGGCCGGTTCCTCTCGCATGAGGGAACTCCAGGAGAACCCCTTCTTTCCCCCGGAGGTGCCCAAGCCCACCAAAAAGGCCAAGCACTCTGACTCTTCCTCTTCCGAGCCACCCAAAAAGAAGCCGCGTAAGGAGTCCTCCAAGCCCTCTGACGGGCACAAGCAACATAAGGGTGCTGAACCCCTTACTCCACAGCGTTTGGTACTGGCACCGGTCCTCCAAACTCCCACTCCGTTGCCACAGGACTCTTCCGTGCACGGTGATGTCCCGCACTCAGCCCCGATGCTCTCCGGGCTGACCACCATCCAGTTCGTGGATTCGGGCGATGATGACCTCGTTCTGCCTCAGCGTTCCCCGACTACGGCCTCCTCTCCGATTCCGGTACCATGCCCGGTGGTTGTTCCATCCGAAGACGTCGGCCGTGATGACCTCGATGTCTTTTATGATTCGGAGGTAAACCACTATTACATGGCGGTCCCGCGGGAGATGGCACTTCGCAAGTATGATGAAAGTCACCGTCACCAGGCCCCTAAGGACAAGGCCACAATGGTTACCTCCAAGCCCTCCACCTCATTTGCAGCTACCACAGGACTCCCCGCAAGATATGCACCACCCGGAGCCAGCGTCACCTACTGACGACTGCCAATCCTTCAGCAAGCACATCATTAAAATGTCCAGGGCTCTGGACATTGAGCTGGCTTATCCCAAAGAGGCGGCCCGGGATCCGGTAGAACAAAGGGTCCATGGTCGGGTTCCAACCCCACCCTGCATTCCTCTCCTTCCGTCCCTGGAGACCATCATCAAGAGGTCCTGGGACACCCCAGTGGCTTTGGTCAGCACTTCGCGGAAGGTGGAAACCCTCTACCGAGTCTCCCCGGCTTCCTGCCCATGGCTGTTGACTCATCCAAGACAGAACTCGGCCATCGTAGAGGGCTCGCAGCTCGCCTCCACCCACAAACAAGCCACCTCCCCAGTAGACCGGGAGGCTCGCAAAATCGATGGGCTGGCGAAGAAGGCCTATTCAGCTTCTTGCTTAGCTGTCAAAGCCACCAACTACACCGCCTGCATGGGGGCCTATGTGCAGTCCTTGATGGAGACCATCTCCCCTCTGATTCCCGATGTCCCAGATGACATCCAGAGGAAACTGGTCGAGGTCAGAGACGAGGCCTATTCCATAGGTGGATGGCTCATCACCGCGTGCCGCAACATCACTGACTGTGTGGGTAGGGCGATGTCGGCGTCGATGGCGCTCCGTCGACACGCCTGGCTGCGAGGCACAGATCTCACTCCTGGAGTCAAGTCGGCTATCGAAGAGATGCCTCTGGATGAGTCAGGGCTCTTCAACACCGACACCGACGACCGCTTCAACCGCAAGTTTAAGATGGAGGCAGCCGCTAGAAAACATGGCATGTCCTCCTCGGTGTCAGCCCCGTTTCGTAAGAGACAGCGCCCCTGGCAATCCCAAGGCCAGTCCTACAGACCATTTGGTCAAGACCGCCAATTCCACCAACAGGGCTCTCAACGATCCAGGCACGCTTCCCAGTCATCCTCCTCTTCTGGCCGTCAGAATTTTCCTACCCGGCACCGAAAGCCCCGCCAGCAAGATGGTGACCAGGGTAAGAAAAGAGACTGATGGGGTCTAGCGCGCTTCGTCCCTTCTCCCCCATTCTTTCTGGACATACTCAGGCCATTTGCTACCACCTGGGCCGCTATCACAACAGACTCATGGGTGTTCAACATCGTCCGTAGGGGATATGCCCTCGAGTTCCAAGAGCCCCCCAAGACTGGAGTCTTCATGTCCACCACCACCCCTCGGACACCCTTCTCGACAAAGTGCACACTTTGCTTAGCAAGGGGGCAATCTCCCCTTTACCGCCCGGCCTGACTGCGAGGGCCTTTTTCTCCAGGTACCGAAGTCGGATGGAGGCATCAGGCCCATCCTGGACTTGAGGGATCTGAATTTGTGTCTTGAGTACCGGCGTTTCCGAATGGTAACCCTGGCTTCCATTCTCCCCTTGCTTCATCAGGGCCTCTGGTTTGCAACGATCGACCTGAAGGACGCCTATTTCCACATCGGGATTTGAGAGTCCCACCGGAGATTCCTCGCATTCGCCGTTGGTTCCGCCTCTTACCACTACAACGTGCTCCCCTTCGGCTTGGCCACGGCGCCCAGAGTTTTCACGAAGTGCATGGCACCGGTAGTGGCATACCTCCATCAGAGGGGCTTCATGGTCTTCCCGTACCTGGACGACTGGCTGTTCGCCGCCGAGTCCCAACAAGAACTGCGGGAGGCAGTCTCGTTCGCCTTGAACCTCTTAGACTCCCTGGGGTTGGTCGTCAACCGGGAGAAGTCCCACTTCACACCGACCAGGCAGGTCAAATTCATCGGGGCCATCCTCGACTCCGAAAGATGCTCCGCCTTTCTCCCTCCAGACCGTTTCCAGGCCCTGACGGCGTCACTCAAACCTTGCATTTCCCACAGAAGAGTGAAGGCCAGAGACGTCCAGGTCGCCCTGGGCCACATGGCATCAACAACGTTTGTCACACCTTGGTCAAGGCTTCGCCTCCGACCTCCTCAGTCCTGGTTCCTCTCGGTTTTCTCCCCGATGGAGGACCCCCCGTCCAAGTGGCTCACGATACCGAGGCCTGTAGCTGCTTCCCTCAGATGGTGGTTGGACTGCCGCAACGTGTGCATCGGAATGCCTTTCCATCAGCCTCAGTCCCAACTGACTCTGACAACAAATGGTTCCCTGGAAGGTTAGGGCGCTCACCTGCTCGACATGGTCGTCAAGGACAAGTGGTCAGCTCAGGACAAACTCCTCCACATCAACGCTCTGGAGATGCTGGCAGTGGAAAAGGCACTGAGGGCATTCGAATTGGCTGTCGCAGGCAAGGTGGTCCTCCTGAGGACGGACAACACCACTGTGATGTACTACATCAACAAGCAAGGAGGCACCAGGTCCAGAACCCTACTCGACCTCACTCTCCGCATCTGGGATTGGTGCATCCAGAGACAGATCCTCCTCCAGGCGATTCATCTTCCTGGAGAGGACAACGAGTTGGCAGATCACCTCAGCAGATCTCCGTCGGTGTGCCACGAATGGAGGCTCCATCCCGAGACGGTCAGCGACCTCTTCGACCGGTGGGGAACTCCCCGGATCGACCTCTTCGCGACCAGATGGAACAGCCACTGTCCCCAGTTCTGCTCCAGGAGGCGAATGGACAGATCCCTAGGAGACGCGTTCGCCTTCCTTTGGACGGGAGAGCTCCTCTACGCCTTCCCTCCGTTCCCTCTCATCATCAGGGTGGTGTCCAAGATGACAACAGACCGCTCTCATGCGATCCTAATCACCCCATGGTGGCCGAGACAGCCTTGGTTCGCATCCCTTCTCCATCTCTCCAAGAGATGCTTCCTCCGCCTCGATCCCCGCCCGGACCTGCTGTCGATCCAGGACGGATGGATTCTCCACCCGGACATCGAGAGCCTACCATTGGTGGCCTGGAGGATACAGCCCTAGCCACCCTACCGGAGTCGGTGAGGACGGTGATCCTGGCTGCGAGAAGACCTTCCACCCAGCGGTCCTACGTCCTGAAGTGGAGGAGGTTTAGCCTCTTCCTTGATCAAAAGGGCTTGTCTCCTGCTCAGGTGTCCACTCCAGTGGTGCTGGAGTTTTTGATGACGCTTCTGGATGAGGGGCTGTGCCTCGCATCCATTAAGTGCTATTTGTCTGCCATTTGTGCCAAATACCATTTCGGGGGGAGGGCTTCCTTCTTCAAGGATCCCTTGGTGAAGGGGTTCCTTAAGGGATGTGCCAACTTGCATCCTCCTGTGTCGGTACCGGCGCCGGCTTGGAGCTTGGAGGCGGTACTGTCCGCACTCCAATCCAAGCCCTTTGAACCGATGGCCACAGCGGACTTGAGACTATTGACTTGGAAAATCCCTTTTCTTGTGGCCATCACCTCTGCCCGCCGTGCGGGCGAACTTTGTGCCTTGCGAAGGGACCAGCCCTTCCTGAGGTTTCATAAGGACAAGGTGGTCCTTCGGACAGACATTACTTTCTTGCCTAAGGTTGTGTCTGCTTTCCACATGTGCCAGGACATTGTGTTGCCTACCCTCGCTTCCAATCCAACTTCGGATGCGGAGCGAAGCCTGCACTCTCTGGATGTCAGGAGAGCGCTGGCGTTTTACCTGGACAGAACTGCTGCCTCCAGTCGGTCCGAGAGACTTTTCCAATGCTACTCGGAACCGAAGAAGGGGTTACCCGTGTCTGCGCAGAGGTTTTCCAAATGGGTGGCCGGTACCATCCACCTCTGCTATGAACTGTTGAACAAACCTCTCCCTGGCAGGGTTCGGTCCCATTCTACAAGGGCAATGTCAGCATCCTCTGCATTCCTGTCGGAGATTCCCTTGGAGAATGTTTGCAAGGCTGCTGTTTGGTCCCAACCTCTGACTTTTATTAAGCATTATAGGTTGGACACCAGAGACATCCGAGACGCAGCGTTCGGGAGGGCTGTGTTGGTTTCAGGGTTGCATTGATTGCACTACTGATGGTTTGTTTTTCAGCACTTACGTACATATGCCACTGTTTACATTCTATTGAATGTTGGTTTGCACAATTTCTATGGGACTGGTCTTGCACGACCCCTTGTTCCCTTCTCAGGTTTAGCAATGTTATTGCTATGTTTGGTTTGTGCATGATCAAATAAGACTGACTCTTTTTATGGTTCAAGGTGTTTATTGTTGCAATAAATATACCTTTGGTTTACCATAGCTTTGGTTTCAGGACACTCCCTCCGCCGCATACCTAAGCTTGTCAGTCTAAACCCATTTGTATGATTCGCAGAGACCACGAAGAAGAAGGACAGGTTGCTTACCTGTAACAGTATTTCTTCGAGTGGTCCTCTGCGAATACATACAAATCCCACCCGTCCATCCCCTCAGTGTCCTGCTCTCCATCGCCTGCTTGGCGGAAAAATTGCGGAACTGGGGAAAGAGCGGGAAGGCAGGGGCCTTATAACGGGTGGGCGGAGTTACCGCCAAAAAGTTTCTATATGTTGCAAAGTAAACTTTGCCCAGTGATTCCAGTAGATTCCGAGCAGCACTGCGCAGGCGCAGTAAAACCCATTTGTATGTATTTGTAGATGACCACTTGAAGAAATACTGTTACAGGTAAGCAACCTGTCCTTCTGCTTGGCAGGTGGCTTCTAGAGGTGAATGCTTCCCCTTCCCTCACTGCCAGCAGCCAAGAGGATTACGAACTCAAGACCAGCCTTCTGGAGGACACACTGAACATAGTGGACATGGAAGGCAGGTGAGTGGAACCGGGGGGGGGGGGATGCTTACAATGCAAGCCTTGTCTTGCTTAGATCTGTTCATGTTGAAATAGATTTAAGTAAAATGAAAGACACATTAGTACAGATGTGAATAAAATGGAAGGCCTGGGTTGCATGCTTGGAGAATACAATACATGCTTTTTATTTTACTTGGACGTACATTCACGTAGCCCTGTCAGATTGCCTTTTCCTTTGTTCAGATGGTGGCACAATAGGACTCTGTTTTGTGTAAATGAGATTTATGAAGCATGTTAAGAAAGTAATAGTTTCCTCCAGCCCCTCCAGGATCTGACCTTAAGACAACACAGTAAATGAGGCCCAGAGCACCATTCTGCTCCATCCTCTTTTGCCCCTGGGGAAGACCTCCCTGTTCCCCAGGGCAAGAAGGATGGGTCTGGCTCCTTTTCTGCATTAGTCCTCCACACGGGGAGGGGGTTGCCCAGCCTCTTGTTCTGCACGGACATCTTGTTCCTCCCAGCCTTCTGCTGAGGCAAACATTATTTGTCTCTCTCTTCCACTCCCTTCAAGGGGCTCATGACAATTAACGTTCCAGGAAGGCAGTGTCACTGTTCCAGGGCCCTGATTCCCCAAAGGATATCAGTGAATCACACATCCAATTTTCTGTATTCTCAGTTGGTACACTGGTGCACTAAACTGAAAGTGGAGAGAGCTGGCAAAACAGCACCCTCAGACACGAAGGGCAAACGTTTCACTTTCCTGACCACATCACCTGCATCCCATCCTGATCCTTTG
Source organism: Sceloporus undulatus (assembly GCF_019175285.1). Lineage (NCBI taxonomy): Eukaryota > Metazoa > Chordata > Lepidosauria > Squamata > Phrynosomatidae > Sceloporus > Sceloporus undulatus. The sequence goes on along the minus strand of NC_056525.1, from coordinate 3,710,798 downwards.
ACTCTCCAGACCTTGCAATATTGCTGGGAAGTGGAACTTTTCCCAGCCATCCTCCCAAGCCACCTTGTTCTGGAAAGGTATCCAGGTCATGGACTGCAAAGAAAGGAGATCCCTCCAACAGGCCATGAAGGGAGCTGTGCCACAAAGGGCACAAACAAGGCATGGCAAGAGAGGGCAAATTTAGCTTTGGAGCCCTCTTGGTTGCTTAGTGGCACAGGCCTCAGCCTCTGCCCCACAGGGAATACATTATTTTGATGTTCAGTGGCAGAATTTGGAGCCTATGCTTGATTCTTGACCCCCCACACACACACACACAAACACACACACACAAGCACAAAGCAACCCTGTCGCAGATCTGCCTTTGAGTACATGCCCTTCCATGGGAGACTAGCTGGCACTCTGCCTGCTTTCCTTTCACCAGCAAACAAAAACATTTTTATTCAGGCAGGCTTTTAATACATACTCATGGGGTGGCTTTTATATGGCGTGTGTGTTATACGGAATGTGTGTTGTAGTTATGGTTTGCTTTTATCATATGTAATTTATACCGTGTTTATTTTTAGGTTTTTAATTGTTTTAAAACTTCTATTGTAAAGTGCTTTTTTAAAAAAAAATGTTTCTCTTTGTGAGCCGCTTTGGGTCCCTTTCTGGGAGAAAGGTGGCACAAAAGTGAAATAAATAAATAATACGTGATGTTTGGACTTTTTCACTGCAGGTTGACAGGGAAGGAGAAGCGTGTTGGAGGCTTTGACCTGATATGGAACGATGGCCCAGTCAGCCGAAGAGATGGGAATCTGGATATACCAATGAATGGCTTTGCAGCAAACACACACCTAGGTATTCCGCTGGTTGACAATTGGGTACTATTGGCCGGGAGACCATCTCAGGGTGGGGAGTTGCAAAAGGCTGCAGAGTTTGTTCTTTCCTTCCTCTAGACATGTTATCCCAGTGAGGCATGCAAACTCCTTATCTACAGATAGTGGTGGGCTAGGCTTGTGTGTGTAGTACTTGATGGACTGGCATCCTGCTGGCAACATATGCACACATGCTTCCTTATGAAAGCAGCTGGACAGTTTTGTCCAATGTGAAACAACCCTATTCAGTTCAAACTTTCAAAAGTAAAGTTGCCCGTGTGGTGCCATTATGCATGGTCATGCATTCCACAGCAATGCGCAGCATGCATGGGGTTGTGGGTCACTGCACTGTTGCACTACTTGCTCCAGTTGAGCCATTGATAATCTGTCCTGATTCAGAGCTAGTGAGCCTCACGCTTCCACAGAACAGTTCCCATTTTATATACATATATGTTGCTTATTCCTAAATGCTTCCTCACAGGTTTACCTTTCCCTAAGGGTAGTTCTGGGAGAGCAAACAATCTGCATTATCTAACTAGGCAGTACTGCACAACTGCTGCATAACTCCATGAGCGTAAAGTTCTCAATAAAGTAGGATCCTGGCCATTATTTGGGGAACCTGTTTCTGAATCAAACATCTGCCTGTGATTCAGTCAGCAGCAGATTTAGTGATCCTTCTAAAGAAAAACTATTTTCACCTTACTGTTTGAAACCCCTTGCATCTTGTTCAACCTCTCCCCTCTTTTCCCTTTGAAAACACCTCTTAAAAGGCCCATGAGACAGCTGGGTTTTGTTTGCCATCCTTGGCTTGTTGCTGAACGGAAGAAACTGGGCTCTTTCTTCCCTCCTCCGCTTCCATTGGGGTCTGTGGATATCACAAGCTGTCAGGTACTACTGAGGAGGTGAGAGGCGCCTCCAGCACTTCCTCCAGCTGTACTTTCATACTGACAGAGTAAAGCACCGCTCAGTCAGAGCGTCCGATTATCTTCTTACTTGTCCGAGGAGACAAGTCGCACGTAAATGCCTTGTTATCGTAAATGCCTTGTTATCACTTTCATTCTAGGCTGCAACAACGACAGGAAGAAACAGCTGAAGCAGCTTTTCAAGCCTTTTCAGACGCAGCAGAAAGTTTAACGCTCAGCAGCAGGACAGGAAAAAAAGCAGTCAAAAGGCAGGAGCAGGCAGACAGGTTCTTTCCTGTTGCAGATCCCTTGCCAGCTTGGCTGCCTCAGCAGGTATCTGCTGGAATTCCCCTCGCTTTGGAAGAGGACTCTTGAGGAACATCCCTGGAGCAAAACAACAGGCTGGGCTTGTAATGGCATGGTGCAAGGTGGCCGAAGTCCTGATTTTGAGCAGAAGCTCCAGAAAGCAGATGTGCCACTATTCACCAGGACAGGCTTAATACTGACCACACCAGCAGAGAATAAGTGGAGAAAGGGGTAATACCTTTTCCATTTTCCAAGCTGCATACAGCAGAGCAGTTGCCTTCATCTCTACTGGTGGATGAACAGAGTTGCTTCCCACCCAAGCCACTCTTGCCTTGGACCCAATGCACTGCAGTAAACATGAATAAAAGTTAATGCCTTAGCACTGCTAAGAATCCAGATACTGGCTCAGTTGGTTCTTGGCTAGAGAATAATATCATGGAGGTGGGGAAAGACAGCACACTGACTGCCTACTGGTCCTAAAAGAATGTGCCTCTTCCACCCTCTCTTTTTGAACACACATGGACAGAACATTACAAAGATGTTGAAGCACAAGACTTTAAACTTGAATGACCTCAATTTTAATGTAGCATCCAGAATCTACAAAACAGTGATATTGGGCCAACCAAAAGGCACAAAATATTTGTAGTGAGCATTCAAAGCTCCACAGAAGCCAGTGGAGTTCGAAAGCTTGCAACATGTATTTTCTGCATTTTGGTTGGCCTAATAAAGTGCTGAGGATACCATGAACAGCCAAAAAACAAACAAATGGGTCCTTGAGCGAATCAGGACAAACACTCCTGGAGGCCAAGCTGATTAAACTGAGGCTGTCATACTTTGGCCACATCATGAGAAGGCATGACTCACTGGAAAAGACAGTAATGCTGGGCAAGAATGAGGGCAGAAAGAGAGAAAGACCGCACACCAGACGGCTGGACTCCATTAGGGAGGACACAGGCCTGAGTCTGCAGGACATGAGCAGAGCAGTGGAAGACAGGGAGACTTGGAGATGTCTCATTCACAGGCTCGCCGTGAGTCAAAGTTGACTTGAGAGCAGCTAACAACAACAATAAAATATCACTCTTTTGCAGATTTTGGATGTTATTGTACTTTGCTTATATGGCCAAAACAGCTACCCCTGGATATATCTCCCATTTTATAGCATTTTAGAGACCTGTACTGGTGCCAGAGCATGAGCCATCAGTTGTTGGCCCACAGAGTTTCTAAGGAAGAGAAAAACAGTTGTAGGCAAAAATATGGTACTACTCACACTTTAGTTTAAAAAAAAATGTTGGTCCCCACATCAGCTCAGGAATCACTGACCTTAAAGATTCCTGCCATTTCACAACTTGGGACTAACTATCTTGTAAGAAAGCACAAGGCTGCAGTGGGTGGTGTGCCAATTTAAAGGTGAAACTGGTAAAGCAAAAAACAATTTCTTGGACAGAAGAGATTAATTTCCCACCATCTGGAGGACAAAGTAAGTATAGTTCTAAGTTCCACAGCAGGAACAGTTAGGATCTATGTAAGGTATAGTAAAAGTTCTTTGTATCATACAGCATAACTTAACAATACGTCAGTTAGTATACAGTACCAGTAATGTTAAAATTGTATTAATTAAGATGTCCTGTAGGATAAATTGCCAATTCAGAGTCATATCTATGACCAGTACTTTGAGTTATGCCTGAAAATGAACCAGTCCCCATGAAGCTGTTTTTAAGGCAGTTATATGTTCCCTATAACTGGCACTGATCAGCATTCTGGCCCTACAGACCTTTCTGAACAGTTTCCAAAGGCAGCCCCACATAGAGTATGTTTTAGTAGTCCAATGTCATCAAGGCATGTGTCACTGTAACCAAACCGGACATCTCAAGCACCTCTGCCTTGTCTGGATTAAGTTTCAGTTTGTTCACCCTCATTCAGTCCATTACTGACAGGACAACAATATATCATTGAATACCAAAGTCAGAATCATCCACACCATAATATTTCTAATTTGCATGTATGGTTGTGAAAGCAATACAAAGAGGAAAACTGACAGGAAGAAAATCAAGTTATTTGAAATGTGGTGCTGGAGAAGAGTACGGATACCATGGAACATAAAAAAGTTAAATGGTTTCAAGAGTCAATTGAGCCTGAACAATCCCTTGAAGCCAAAAGGGTTAAACTGAGGCTATCCTACTCTGAATATCTCACAAGACGACACGACTCACTAGAAACGGTGATAATACTCCGTAGTTGAAAGCAGCAGGAAAAGAGGAACAGATGGACCTATTCAATTAAGGAAGCCACAGCTGCCCTGAGTTTGCAAGGCCTGAGCAGGGCTGCTAATAACAGGTCTCTTGTTGCTGCAAAGTCAAGCCAACTTGACAGCATGTAACTAACAAACCTGCTAATGCTTGTTGGTGTGATCATTTAACATACTGGCTACAGATTATACTGTACTGGAAAGCTGGCAGTGGAGAAACACACCACCCAGTGGTGGCACAAAAGGGATGCACAAAACGTCGGGCGAAAAGGACTAATCAAAGCTTGCAACCTCTTTAATTTTTGAGTTTGGATTTTAGGATTTCTTCTTCCTTCCTTCTGCATATTTAATGTAAACAAGCATCCATTGATGGAGTCCTGAAAAAAACCAGAATTCCCAGGGATGTTGATTATCTCACCTTAAAAATCAATTACCAGCCTCCTTAATCTCTCACGGCATGCCCACTTTTAAGATGGAAGTAGCTGTACTGAACTACCAGCAGATGTTTGGCTGCAGCTGAAGAACAAGACAAATGTTCCCAGTTGTGTTTTTTCTGGTATTTTTATCCACCTGGCCCACAACACTCTTCACACAGCGGAGCAAGACAGACTGCTGTCCAAAAGGGCAGTTACGACTTTCTGGGCTTTCTGCCCAGAGTTTTAACAGTTCAGAATTGCTGACTTCAGGAAAAGCATCGTAAGGAAAGTACGTTGAACAGAAGAACACTTCCCATCACTCATCACATAGTCATACACATTTTGGGTTTGAGTGGACATTTTAATTTATTATCACAAAACTCGCACAGATGTCAGCAGGGCATTCATATCCTGGAAGGGAGCGGCATTGCAGTTCTGTTCCTACACTTCCTGCCATCTGAATTCAAAAGCTCCTCTTGAAGTGACAACAGTGCTTCAGCTGTCCTGCTCCTCAGGGTGGGACGCTTGCACTCCGGCAGACAGGCTGCCCAAGCTGCAGAAAGCTGTGGCCCAGTTCTCCGCTGAAAGTTGTAGTCCATGAAGTGAGACTGCTTCAGCTATCCACCAACTTTCTCATAAAGCACATTTCTTCAGTGCTTAATGGTTTCAGGTTGTAGCCTTTCAGTTCTGGCTTACCTTAAAGAAAGAGTTAGGAAATAGTAAGTTGTCCTAAAAGGCTCCAGGGAATGTTGAAACCTGTGGCTTTACCTCTTCACCTGGGGCCCTGTCACAGTACAGATTAAAGCGGTACAATTCCACTTTTAACTGCCATGGCTTCATCCTGAGGTTAGCAATCTGAGGAGGCACTACAGCTCTTTGAATGAGAAATTTAAATGCCCCTCTCTACACTGCAAATCTCAGAAATCTGCAGCATGTTCTTTTGGCAATTAATATTGAATCATACCACCACAATTCCGTACTGTAAAAGGACCACAGGGCTGCCTGGAACTACATATATCATAAGTGCGTATGGTACCTCACAGAATTAACAACAAAGGACAAATCCTTGGCTCTAGGACTGGAGAGTTGTGAAGAAGAAACCCCTCACAAGGAGGACGCTAAGCAAAGGCTGCATCCATTGAGCATTTCAGTTGGGCAGGGGTTAGAGAACCCAAGAACTATCATCCAAGTTTTTGGTGGGTTTTTCGGACTATGTGGCCATGTTCTAGAAGAGTTTCTTCCTGATGTTTCGCCAGCATCTGTGGCTGGCATCTTCAGAGAATGCTTGCCTAGAAAAATTGGGTGTATATATACTGTGTGAGCCTGGGAATGCAGGAGTGATTTGCATGTGTCTTGTTTTGTGTTGATGGCTGGCCTCAGCCTGGGAGGCTAATGCAAACCAGGATTAATGTCTGCTAATTGGTGATCATTATCTGCTGGGAAAGCCCCTGACTCTGAATGGTTTCCCATTTGCATTTGCTGAGTCCTTATTTTGCTCTTCCTCAGGATTGGTAGCCAAATTTTGTTCACTTTAAGGGTTTCTTCTTTCTGGTTGAAATTATCCATGCCAGGATGCACAGGGAAGCCACTGAAATCCACAAACATCTGGATAATTTCAGATGCATTCCCAGGCTCACACAGTATATATACACCAACTTTTTCCAGGCAAAGCATTCTCTGAAGATGCCAGTGACACATGATGGCAAAACGTCAGGAAGAAAATTTTCTAGAACATGGCCACATAGCCCAAAAAAACCCACAAAAAACCATGGATGCCAGCCATGAAAGCCTTCGACTTATCATCTAAGTGTTGGGATCAATTGCTTCCCCTCACCTACTACTGACTTTTTAATGCTCACTGTCATGTACATTATGTTCCCTCTAGTTAAGATTCCATTAACTAGTTCTGTAGTTGGTAGACTTCCTGTTGTCCCTCTTTAGCCTTTGGAGGGGTACACTTCAGAGGGCAGCTTCTTGGCCATGAACCCAGCATAGTATAGCAGTACTTTACTTTGCTCTTCCCAAACTACTACTAACTAATATGATGATCTTAACTCATGGCATGGAGAGTGGAAGCAACTGGGGTCCAGGCATATGATCCAGACCTGATTCAATGCAGAACGATCAGGTTCCACACTGGTATAGTAATAAATTACCTTGTGCTTCCAAGAGACGGCTGACGTTTACTTTTAGCTCCTTCCGCTGTTTGGCTATTTCTTCATCTAAGCGTTCCTGATCTGGAGCAAAAGCACAGGGCATAATAAATCATCCATAGAATTTAGAATACTGCTTAACTCAAGATTTGCTGTCTCAATTCAGATTATTCCCTGCTTTGTTTTTTAGCTATGATTGTAGGGAGATGTTCACTCCATATATTCCAAACCCTACCATTATATTAAGAATGCCAGCTTTCTTTCAACTCTATTTACTCCTTCTAACCCTAACCCCAAGCTTCCCTTCTTGGATTAAGAGGGCAGAAGGGAATCTTCCTTCAGGGCAGCTGGGTAACACCCAGGAGCCTTGTGTGACCCCCATCTTGACTGATGTGCTTTCCTCCATTTTAGGCCTTGGAAATCATCTGTTCAGCAGGCACTTCTTTGCATACACACTGTATATTATGGTCATAAATGTGCCTTTGAAAGCAGCTGAGGGATGCATTTTTTAAAAAAAGAGGCACTCTCTGTAAAACCACAGATGGCCAACAGGAATGTATGCAATGACTGGCTCTTTGGGGACAGGTGCTGTTTTTCTAACATTCTGGCTAGATGCTACGCACGTTACATAAAGGAACTGTCTGTAAGCTACTCTCAGGCTGGAGGATTCTGAGGCTCCCTTGGAGACAGAAAGGATGCTGGAAGTGAATGGAAGCAGACCCACTGAGAATTGCTGGCCACCTTTGTTGGCTTATCTCCTAATTCTCTTATCTCTCTCTCAGCAGACAATTGTGCCTCCTTCTTCCCTTCTCAGCCCCAGGGACAATTCTCTTCTAAGCCGGCACCCTGAAAAACTCAGCTTTCATTTTATATCAGAACAAGCTTGTGGAAAGCCCTTGTAATTTGGGGGTGTGGGGCGAAATGGCAGGATCTGACAAAACCTTGCAAGCGAAGGGTTTTTTTTTAGCATGCATCTAACCTCATCCAACACTGACGGCTTCATCACAGAACTGCCAAAAATGGCACGATAAAAATGGTGACAAACTGTGTTTTGGAATACAGAGGAAGACTGCCGAATATGATCTGCTTAATGTTTAAGCCGCTTGAGACCAAGCCACCTCGCACTCCTCAATCATATTTAACCATCTTCCTATCTATTCTGAACCTAGATGTTTGCCCCTTGACACATTAGACTTTGCAGACATACTACATGCACACTAGGGTCTCACCTCTCTGCAACATATCCTTGGTCTTTGTTTTTGGAAGCTGCACAAACATGTTCCCAAAGCAAACCATGACCTGATCTGAAAATGACAAAACAAGCCTTACTTAAAGCATCATGACAAAGAGCAGGCTCATTTCTAAAGCCCTTCATTGTGATATACAGGCCATAGTATTTCCAGTTCCTGTGGATGTTTGTGAAAGCTGGACAGTGAAGACAGCTGACAGAAAGAAAATAAACTTATTTGGAGTTCTATGGATACCATGGACTGACAGAAAGACAAATGAATAGTTTGGAGCAAATAAAGCCTTAACCTGGAAGCCAAGATGACTTAACTGAGGCTGTCACACTTTGGGCGTATCGTGAAAAGGCAGGATTCACTAGAAAAGACCATAATGCTTGGTAAGTTGGAGGGCAGTAGGAAAAGAGGAAGCTCACACTTCAGGTGGATTGACTCAATCAAGGAGGCCACGGCTGCCCTGAGTCTGCAAGACTTGAGCAGAGCCATTATTGACTGGGGCTCTTGGAGGTCTCTCATTCATAGGGTCGCTATAAGATAAAGTCAACTTGACTGCCAACAAGTATACTTTGCATTTTCCACACTTGTTTTAGCCCTCTTCAACCAGATGAGTAGAACTCATGTGCACATTGCTGGTGTCGGGACACAGAGGAATCAACAGCTGCCATGGGACAAGACCTCATCCACAACTCCAGGCCATAGGGGAAGGAGATGTGAAACAGACACTGTTAGTCTTCTACTAGACAAAGAGCATTTGCGAAGGCTTGGTACAAGCCTTTAAAGAGCCCAAAATGCCACCAGAGGCTGCAGACATGTATTCCACTTTGCCCTCATTAATGCAAAAGCCTCACTGTGCACAAAGGAAGCCAGACAATTTGCAGTGCGTAATCTTCCCCCAGAGAGACAGCTGACACTTGTAGTAGACATTAGTCACTCGCCTTTACGTGCCATCAGGAAACACTCCGCTATGAGGGGCGTGCATGAGACCAAGAGGGATGGAAAAACCAGCATGGTTTTGATAACAGTAACTTTTTATAAGTGATCGCTGCCTGGCAGAAATTATAGGACTATTTCCTCTGCTAATCCTGTGTCTCCAGCTTTTGGGAAGTGCTTTGTAGTTACCAAAAACATGGCAAAAACAGGTCATGCCAACCCTGAGATCAGGCTAGTTCCCTCTCTTGCTACCAATCAAAATTCTGCAAGAAAGCCTCTGCTGTCTGCACTCCAGCCGAAGAGAATTTCCGGTTTCTTTCTGGCCTTCTAGGTGACTGATTTTGACAGGTTTGAAAAGAAAAAAATATTTTAAATTATTAGGAGACAGCCCAGCAAAGAGCTGAACAAATAGTTAACATTTCTTAAGACTCAGCATCTCAGTTTTTATGGTTAGGTGTTTCCCTCCCCCTAAATTCACTCCACATGAATGCCTCCAGGCAGATAACAGCTGAAACACATACAGCCAATTTATACAAAAGTTAACAAATATTGAACTCGCTACCAATGGCGTCAGTAGGGTTGGTGTCCCCACAGTGCGGTAATTCATACTGTCACCCCCTGGCTGCCTGGCACAAACCCCAGCCATCCCCTCTGGCATTCAGGCCCCTCTGCCATGGTGGGAGTGGGGTGCTGCTGCCACTTGGCAGCCCTTTCTGGGTCTGGTGGGGCTGCTGGCCCAGCAGGGAAGGGAGGCAATGGTGGCAGGCATGGCCATGGATGCCTTTCCTTTTGTGGAAGAGGAGGAGCCTGTGGCGGCTGCTGCAACACCCCACTCTCACCAGTGACCACAGACAATGGACAGTCCCTGGCTGGCAGAGGGGGGCGGTCAGGTGTGGTCTTGGGACAGACAGTGAGCGACTTTGTTCCTCCAGATATTTTGCACTTTAACTCCCAGAAGCCCCAGCTAGTTTGACCAACAGTCAGGAATTCTGGGAGTTGAAATCCAAAACATCTGGAAGACCAAAGTTTGGGAACCACTGCTCTAGTGCATTCTGCCCGATAACACCCACTTGTACCTTATTTTGCAACACATCCAAAGCCAGCAGGAGCTGGTGGCACCCTACTTTATTTCTCCCTCAGTACAGCAGAGCAGCTTCTGATGGTTTCAGACAGTCCATGGTTTGTTTCAGCTGCTCATGCAATTGGCCATGACAAGCCAAAACTCTTAAGGGTTCTGGTTTGATGTGACATTTGAACACACCACATGGCTGTAGCTCTAATCGTGCATTGTAATATGCAACCTTCTGCTAGCTGCCTAACTGTAGCTTACACATGCACATCTCTCTTTCTGGATGGGGTGCAGGAGTTATTCTCTAGATCAAGGTGGCAAACTATGGCCCGTTAGCCCCACTTTTGCCATCCCTTCAACTGGTACATAAAATGGCAGCCAGGCTGGTTACTGGCACACCTAGATCTGCCCACATCACACCAGTTTTAAAATCCCTTCACTGGCCACCTACTAGTTTCCGGGCAAGATACAAAGTGTTGGTTTTAACCTTTAAAGCTCTACATGACTTGGGTCCTGACTTCTTGAGGGAGCGCCTTCTCCCATAATCCTCCCCGCATTCTTCATTCCGCTGGGAAGAATCTGCTTCAACCGAAGAAGACTAGACTTTCTGCAGTGACCCAGCAATCCTTTTCAGCAGCTGCTCCTAAACTCTGGAACGACCTGCTGGATGAGATCCGTCAGATTACCACCTTGGAAACCTTTAAGAAGGCTATTAAAATGATCTCTTCCGGCAGACCTTTCCAGACTAGAACATCTTTGTTGACCTGCCTCCTCCTCTCTTTTTTTTCCCATCCTATTATCCTATATCTTTATCTTTTACTCTACCTGAACTCCGCTTGAAAAATTCTTACTTCATTTTAATTTTTATTGTACACTTTTTAACCTTTCTTCTTGGTTTAATCTGTTTTTACTGTTTAATTGTGTTTTTATGACGGGGGAGGGATGGGGATCTTGGAATTTTTAATGGATTTCTCTTTTAACTGTATCTTGTTTTACTGCTGTAATCTGCTTGGATTCTTTGAGATTAAGCAGAATACTAATAATACTAACACTATTACTACTAATAATAATTATCCCTGATGCCCTCCAAACCATCCCAATTTCATTGAGATGGAGGGGTCATCCAAAAACCAAGGGCCACAAGAAAAAACATCCCCAACCTGACAGAGAAAGTCACCCTGAATCCCCAAATATCTATATTTTCATCTAAGATTCTAAGTCCTTCTCAAAATGGCAAAAGGAAGTGGCAAGACACCACTTCTGGTTGCCATTTTGTGAAAGAGAGCGGTACAGGTGGCCCTTGGTTCAAAGACCCCTGTGGATATTCAAGTCCCATTAAATACAATGGCACAGTAAATGGTGTCCCTTGTATAAAATGGCAAAGTCAAGGTTTGTTTTTTTGAAATTTATATATTTTAAAAATATTTTAAAACCGTGGACGCTTGAATCCGTGGATAAAAATCTGTGGATATGGAGGGTTGACTGCATTTTGGAGTGCTGTTGTGGATGTGTGGCCTGGGAGGGGGTTGGAGTTGCCTATCCCTGCTCTACCACTTTGTACCTCATCCAGAGCTCCCCCCTGATGTCTCACTGCTATTGCCACTTACTGGAGGGGAGGCAATTCAGAAGATGAAGACAAAGCAGACCTGAGCTCCAAGGAGAAGGAAAAGGAGGACTTACTTATCTGTGAGCGCACCCTCATTTCTTCTCCCCTTTGAACTGAGACTTCTTGCTTCTTCATCATCTGAACTGCTTCCTTCCTCCATCCTCTTCCCACTGGGAAGCAGATGCAGAGGCTCCTGCTGGGCCAAGAGGAGGATACAACTGTGCAGATAGCGCATTCCATTCTTTCTGTTCAGTACAGGCATTAACAAAGCCTCTGACAAGCCACTATTTACAAAGTCTTTTTATGCCTGTCCAGACCCCATTTTCCTTCTAATCCTCTGTCTAGCTGGATTTCTTTAGCAATATTAGGAGGATGGTGGACGAAGAAGGTGAAACACAGACTGTCTGTGGTAGGTTGCTGCAGCTTGAGCTGGAAAAAATGATAGTAGCAGATCCTGCTGTAGCTATGTGTGCCTCCCAAAAACAGGCAGGGTCTACAGCAGTTGTTCAGAATCCCTAATAATAATAATAATTATTATTATTATTATTATTTCTATCTTCCCGCCTCTCCCCAGGGATCAAAGCGGGATCACAACAAAGTTAAAATTACAAACTTAAAATTACAACAGCATTAAAACCCCAATAAAAACAAAAACATAAAAACCTAAAAAACATCAGAATCTAAAAACAGTTGCATCCATCAATCAAGGGGTCAGCTGGTCTCGTTCCATACTAATGATCTTCATAGGAGGTCAGGGAGATAAGCATGGCGAAAGAGTTCTGTCTTTACTGCCTTCTTAAAGATTTCTAGAGATGTAATAAGGCAGGTCTCCTCTGAGAGTCCATTCCAAAGTCTGGGGGCAGCTATGCTAAATGCCTTCAGGGAAGTCGAAACATGTTTGGATGATAGTATTTCCAACAAATTCTTCCCACTTGTTCTAAGAGTGCGGGGCGGATTGTATAGGGAGATGCATTCCTGTAAGTAACCCGGACCCAAGCCATGTAGGGCTTTAAAGGTAATAACCAACACCTTGTACTGTGCCTGGAAGCTAATTGGGAGCCAGTGTAGATCTTTCAAGATAGGTGTTATATGGTCAAATCTCGAAGAGTTAGTGCGCATGCATGAGCAGAAAAATTGAGAGAAAAGGGGAGAGCATGTAAGCCTCACCAGCTATATGCCCAGGATGTTAAAAAAGGCATAAATCCATAAGCATGGCCACCAAAATGAAAATCATAAGGAGATTGAAGACTAGTGAAATGAAGAAAAATTTGGAGGCTTTCAAGTGCTCTGTAGAAGGTTCAAAATGTTTCTGCTGACTTGCCCAACATTTCACATGCTCACATTGTTAGTTTTGAATAAACGTTTGCTGATACATATTGAATTGCTCTTCTTTTTTCTTTTATTTTCTTTCTTGTAGCATAGGAACGTATCCCTGTTCATTCTGTTTTATTTCTGTCTCTGGTACCAAAGTTTCTGTTAAACAAGTCATGCCCAGGAACATGCCTAGTTCACTGACTGAAGTAGATTCATTAACCTGTATAGGATCTCAGCTCTACAGTGGTGGGACAGAGGAATCACAGAAACCATGTGAGCATCTGGACCTAACACAACACATGAAGTTAACCAGGTATGTATGGTGCAGTGGATGAAGTACTAAGATCAGATTGTCTAGTCCAGGTGGTCTTGGGAAAGTCCTTCACTTCCAACCTGCAAAATGTACAAGATAAAAATACAACCCTGGGTTCCTTGCAGAAAGTTATATTTATGTCCTGTCCTAACAAATAATCTACAGAACAGGCTACACAGCACAACAACAGGCTGCATCAGCACATCAGTCAGAATGTTTATTATTAGATTTGGTACATTCCCAGAAAAAAGTCCTCTCTTCTGAAGCAAAGGGAAACTGGGAGATGAATCAGTGCTCCCAAACCACCAGATACCAACACTTTGGGGAAGCAACAGGTTTCTAAAGATTAGAAGGAAAGATTAAAAACAAGAGGAAGCAATAAGCCCAGTAAGAGAACACATGTTTCACATGCAGGAATCTTCCAAGTTTGCTTACATTGCCAGTTAAGAAATCTCCATTAGCAGTCCTGGGAAAGACCTCTAAGACACTAACAAGCAGAAGCCAGTTAAGAGTAGATTGCATTGAACATGGCAGACATAATGAAAGTCCAGCTCGTATGTTCAAGTAAACATCTCACCTGAGGAGTCTAGCTCCTTGCTTAAAGCCCTCAGTGCCTCCCGGTTCTCATTTCGCTTCTGATCCAAAGCTACAATCTGAAAGAGAAGTGGGGGAATCTTTAGGTTGTGTATTATCAAAAAAGCCAATTTACAAGTGCTCTCCTACAAACTGGAAATCTCTGCTTACAATTCAGAAAACCTCTCTCTCACCCCACCCCTAACATGATGAAATTGAGGCAGGCAAAGTCAGTGCCCTATTTTAAGTTGGACAAATGTCATGTCCTTTGACTATGCATCTGCCACCATGGTTTTTTTCTTTGTTTGAGACCTGGGTGGTAGAAGAGAAGAGCATGCCTACAGTATCTTCAGGAGATCATGGCAATGAGTGGAGCTGATGCTCTGAAGTGAGAATAAGAAGATAATGAAGATTCAAATGAGAAAGTACAACGCTGCCAACAGACCACTGGAGCCTACCCACGACCTACTCTCAGTCCCACACCTTTACAACTAAGGATTTCTGGGCTCAGCAATTCCCTTCCTAGGCAGGTCAGAACAGCCACCTCTAAGCTATGACAAATCAAAAGCAGATAAAGAGTTTAATAAACATTTAATAAGATGATCATTGTATAAGATCTGGGCAAAAGATAGGAACTACCTTTATTTTATTGTTTTGCTTTTAAATAAGATTTCTTTTCTCATATAGATTATTTATAGACATTTTGAGTGTGGACACTTTTGTGTGTATGTTTATGTATGTGGTATACAGTTGGTCCTTCTTATACACGGATTTTTTATACACAGATTCAATCATACCGGTTTGAAAATGTTCAAAAAAAAGTATAAATTTCAATTATCAAACCTTGATTTTCCATTTTTATAAGGGACACCATTTGCTCTGTCATTATATTCAATGGGACGGATTTTGTTATACACGGGCGATCTGGAACCAAACCCTAGCGTATAACAAGGGTCCACTGTGTGTGTGTGTGTATATATATTGTATATGTGTGTGTGTATATATATATTATAGAGAGAGAGAGAGAGAGAGAGGGAGAGTCTTAAAATGTAGTCCATATTTTTCTTGAAAATAGAAACTCCAGTTTTCCTAAGGACAGTCCCTTCTTTCTTAGGGGAGAGATTCGGGAGGTGGGATGAGAACTTTTACCCCTCCAAAAGGGAGCCCCAGCTAGCATGAAGACCTGGCCAGATAGGATATGGCAAGCCTTGGAGACCTTTCAGCAGAGCCTGGATAGCCATCTGTCAGGGATGCTTTGATTGAGAGTTCCTGCATGGCAGAATGGGGCTGGACTGGATGTCCCTTGGGGTCTCATCCAATGCTATGATTCTATGATTCTAAGCCAACGGCGTGAGCTTTAAAAACAACCAGAGAATAAAACAGTGCAGAGGAAGGATGTGCAAAGAAGTAGGACTACAGCACAATTTAAAAGCAAAATCAAGTAAGATTATTCTTTAGCACAGCTGTGATCTTCTGCTCCCAGATAGATTAAGATACAAGAAGAATACTTCCACCCCATTTTTGACACTGTCCGCAAAAATAGCCTGGGAATTAAAAAAACTGACTTCTTATAACCCTGGGTCAGTTTTTTCCAAAATCCCAAGTAAGCGAGGACAGAAAATGTTGCATCGCAGAGTTGCCAGATGGAGATGGTGGCCAGGAGGCACCTGAAGTGGAACTCTTTGGAGGTGGGCTCAGCGGCACTGACTGCCTTGGAAGGCTCTGGGCTGCCTTGATAGAAGATCCCAGGAAGGACTTCCACGCACCAAGCCTTTTTAAAACAGACAATTTGTACAAAGGAGACTGGCTCAGATATGAAAATCTTAACCAAAACAACAAGTTGAACATGAGTGAACAGTGTGATGCGGCAGCTAAAAAGGCCAATGCTATTTTAGGCTGCATCAATAGAAGTATAGTGTCTAGATCAGAGAAGTAATAGTGCCACTGTATTCTGCTCTGGTCAGGCCCCACCTAGAATATTGTGTCCAGTTCTGTGGCACCACAATTCAGAAAGGACATGAGAAACTGGAGCCGTGTCCAAAGGAGGGCGACAAAAATGGTGAAGGGTCTGGAAACCATGCCCTATGAGGAACGACTCAGGGAGCTGGGAATGTTTAGCCTGGAGAAGAGAGGTTAAGAGGTGATATGATAGCCCTGTTTAAATATTTGAAAGGATGTCATATGAGGAGGGAGCAAGCTTGTTTTTCTGCCTCCAGAGAACAGGACCCGGAACAAGGATGCAAGCTCCAGGAAAAGAGATTCCACCTGAACATTAGGAGGAACTTCCTGACAGTAAGGGCTGTTGAAAGGGAATGCACTCTTCCTCGGAGGGTGATAGAGTCTCCTTCCTGGAGGTCTTTAAACACGAGGCTGGATGGCCATCTGTCAGGATGCTTTGAGTTTGGATTTCCTGCATGGCAGGGGTTGGAGCTGGATGGCCCTTGTGGTCTCTTCCACTCTACGATTCTATGATTCTATCAAAAGTAGATTAAAAACAAAGAAAAGATGAGAGAAAGGTACAGAAATAAACTGGCTGTTCTACTGCCAAATTTTAGGAAAGGTGAAGAAGGACAAAAATTACAAAGTATCAGGAGAATAAAGAATTAGACAAAAATTCTAATTACAAGATGAAAAGAACTGATAACAACAAAATGTACAATCTACAACTGATATCTGAATTAAAGAAGAAACCATCAAAGAAATATGATAAAATTGATGCAAAACCCTGGGGAAACAAATCCTGATAGCTAGCTGAGAAAACATGAAACACAATTTAAAATTTACAAAATGTTACATTTAAAGGAAAACTATGATTAAACTTTTCTTTAGATGGCAAATGTCACCATCAGAACTTGCAAAGATACAAAAAAGGACAAAGACCGTTGCTGGAAGTGTGAAAAGCAAACGGGGCATTTGGCAACGCAAAAAAGCCAAAAACTTGGGGGGTGGGGGGGATCAATAAAAAAATAATAGCACTAATGCAGATATTAAAATGAGTCCAGAATTGTTTCTATTAAACATAACAGATGATTTGAAAGTTCAATTAAATAAGAAGAAACAAGTGTAGTATAATATTGATCACGGCGGCCCAAATAGTCTTTGCCAAACACTGGAAAGAAAAAGATAGACCACAATGGAAGAATGGGAAATTAATAATAATATAATAATAATAATAATAATATGTTTTATTTATATACCGCTATTCCAAAGAATAGCGGTGAACAGCAGTAAGCTAATGTAAGTAAGCTATTTGCCCCAACAGTCTGGGTACTCATTTTAGCTCCCTCCTCGGAAGGATGCAAGCCTGAGTCAGCTTGGGCCCTTTTGCTGGTCTTGAACTCGCAACCTTGTGGTTCGAGTGAATGGCTGCAGTACAGGCATTGAACCACTGAGCCACAAGGGCTCCATTAAATTAAATTAAATGAATATGGAATACAGTAATGGGCATTAACAATGATAATCAATGGAAAAACAACTCAACAATTCAAAAGAAATGGGAAAAATTAGAGCACGTCGGGAATAAGCAATTAAATTATGAAGGCTTAGAAGCTACTTACCAGACCTTAACAAAACGGACGGTTATAGAAAATAAAGGTAGAAATGTATTTTCTTTGTACAAACAAGGAAATAAGAATTATGAAGGAAGTCGCTGTTAGGTTTTACTATAAGAATACAGGATAAAGAAGTGACCAACAGAAGTTTTTTGTTTGTTTGTTTTGTTATATTATTTTTGTTTGTCTTGAAAAAACAATTAAAAAGGGTGGGGGGGTGGGGAGGGGGGAAATAGCCACCTTGGCCAGCAAAGGGACACTTATTATCCAACAGCATTTTAGGGCCTTGGAATTTTATAAAGCAAGTTCCAAACACACTGCGAATAGAATCCATCTTGAGACTGCTTTAAACTGCTCTGGCTCAGTGCTAGGGAACCTGGAATGTAGTTATTGTGGCCCCAGAGCTCTCTGACAGAGAAGGCTAAATGTCTCACAAAACTACAGTTCCCAGAATTCCCTAGCACTGAGCACAGAGTTAAAGTGGACTCAGACTGGATTATTTCTGCAGTGTGTTTGGCTATATCTGAAAGAAAGAAGCCGGGAGCATGAGTTTTCGTAGACGTAAGCCTACTTCCTCAGAACACGGCATGCATCTGAGGAAGTAGGCTCAAGTCTACGAAAGCTCATGTTCCCGGCTCTTCTTTTCTCTTAGTTTCAAAGGTGCCTGCTACAAGATCCTTTGGGACCAGGAATCAAGGGATCCCATTCATACCCACATCACACCACCCATTTTTTTGAGTGCACATTTCTGTGGGCTTCAGTTCATTTCTTCAGATGCATGTCTATTTTAGTTTGTTTTATGTGTTATGTTAACTGAACTGTACATGATGCAGTTTTATCTTAAGATTATGAGTGGTCCCTCCACATTTTCTGGGGTTAGGAGCGAAGGACCCCTGTCATGTTGGAAGACCACAGATCAATGAACACTTTTCCTTTTACCCAGAGAACACCCTGTCTGGATCCCAGTTCCTCCAGTACAACTCTAGGACAACATCTGCCAGAACCTGGCCATAGATCACGCTGGAGGGCCTACAAATGCCTAGAGAAGTCTTTTCTCTTCTCCAGCACAACTCTGTGGTCAACTTTTGGCAGAGTTACACTGGGATTCCTAGAGAGAACATAGCAAGCAAGTATTCAATCCGCAAAAGTCAAAGCCGCAATGTGGAGGAACAACTGTCTAACACTTGTCCCTCCACATTCGCTGTGGTGGGGCACAGGACCTCTCTGAAGTGGAAAACCACAAATAACAGAAACACCAGGTTTTACCTGCGAGAAAACCTCTCTAGGAATCTCTGGGTCCCCCAGGGCAACTCCTGTGGCCACCGTCCGACAGACACTGACACCGACCTGCAACAGAGGAGCCACAAAGGCCTAGAAGGGTGGTCTCTCTAGGAATCTCTGGGTCCCCCAGGGCAACCCTGTGGCCACCGTCCGACAGACCGACCATAGACCTGCAACAGACCGCGCACGCACACACGCGCACACAGTACTGCGAGGCGGGTGGTTTTTTGTTTGCGACCCGAGGCAGCGTAGCAGCACTGTGAGCTCCTGTCCCGCGCCGGAATAGGCAGCAGTAAGTGCAGTCCGTGTGCCTGGATGCAGCGTTCGGGGTCGACAGTGTCGGGAACTAGTCTAGAAGGCGTTCCACCAGACCAGATTGTCTATAGTCTTAGTAGAGATATAGGCAACGTTGGATCGGCTATTGTTAACAGGTGGCTCTGTCACACTTATGGCACTCCTCGTAATCCTTTGTTTAGCGAACATTAGAGGTCGCACGTCCAGCAACGATCACTCCTTCGCAGCCAGACTTGAGCTCCCAGTATCAGCAAGGGGAGTTAGTAGCTAGTTAGTTAGAGTTCTGGATTTGGCATCTCTCGTGTGATTCTTAATGTGCGGTGGGTAGATACATTTTGGTGATGAGTATGATCCTGACGGCGCAGGTTACCTAGACGTAGCGTTAAGTAATGCTCGGCCTTGTTCACGACCGGATTTTATATTAAGGAGCCTGGTATACTCTCCGGAACAGTGATAGGGGGCGCGCGTGGGGCCATTTCAAGAGCTAGCATTGCGGATGGACCTCATAAGTGGCGAGTAAATTAGGGTCGGCATGTATTAAGTAGTATGTGGGGTAAACTCAATAGGAGGTAGAGCAGAGTAGTGTGTCAGATGACAGTAATGCTACCCGTTCTTACTCCGGGCGTTAAGTACACACGAGCAGGAGTCGCGCGTGCCTTTCTTCGGAGCAGACCCCGCGCGTCAAATAATGCAGCGTCGTGTTCGGGAGATTGGACTTGGTTACTCACCTGAACTGAGGAACGGAGTCTGCAACCGAGCCATATCATATCTGCTATATCTTGCTACCCGATGTGTGATCTACGAATTCAGTGTAATTGTGATTTAACCAAGTTGATTGTGCGTAGATGATTTTCACGTAAAGCATAAACAAGCCAGGTTATTTAACGTAGTCCCCGAGCCGTGGGGGCCGCGCGACAATCTGAGTATGGCGGGTGTGTCACGTTTGGAGGTGTATTCGGTTGGCTGTAAGCTCTAGTAGCGGACCTCGAGCGAGATATAAGTTTGCACTGATTGCCGGTCAGGTCCGGCTTGGCCTAGAAGTGGTAGTTGTTCAGATGTACATGTCGCGCGCCGGAGCCTTGTGCGCCCATCGCCCTCACTACAACTTCTTGTGACACCGAGGAGCGAGCGCAGAGGCGCGATCGCCAGGTTCCACCACACGACACACACCCTCCTCGAGCACGGGAGGGCTAGAGACCGCCCGGACGCCACGCGCACACGACAGGCCACCCCACGATGGTGCCGCCACGCGGCCGCGGCGCGAACCAGACATTATGTTTTCGTTCCGACACGAGCACCTACGCGGGGAGATGATCTGGTTTGGTTTTGTTTCTTTTGACCCCCGCTGCCTGCGTCGCGGGAGCGAGCACACGGCCGTACGCGCCCACCACGGACCGTCCCGCAGCAGTGCAGCCGCAAGAGACGCAAGGGCGCGCAGTCTCGGCACTCTGTGGCACCGCGACGCTCAGAGAGACGAAGGCCTAGAAGGGTGGTCTCTTAGGAATCTCCTGGGTCCCCCAGGGCAACCCTGTGGCCACCGTCCGACAGACACTAACCATAGACCTGCCAACAGAGGAGCCACAAAGGCCTAGAAGGGTGGTCTCTCTAGGAATCTCTGGGTTCCCCCAGGGCAACCCTGTGGCCACCGTCCGACAGACACTGACCATAGACCTGCAACAGAGGAGCCACAAGGCCTAGAAGGGTGGTCTCTCTAGGAATCTCTGGGTCCTCCAGGGCAACTTGTGGCCACCGTCCGACAGGACACTGACCATAGACCTGCAACAGAGAGCCACAAAGGCCTAAAGGGTGGTTCTCTCTGGAATCTCGGGTCCCCCAGGGCAACCCTGTGGCCACCGTCCGACAGACACTGACCATAGACCTGCAACAGAGGAGCCACAACGGCCTAGAAGGTGGTCTCTCTAGGAATCTCTGGGTCCTCAGGGCAACTCGTGGCCACCGTCCGGACAGACACTGACCATAGACCTGCAAACCGAGGCGCCACAAAGGCCTAGAAGGGTGGTCTCTCTAGGAATCTCTGGGTCCCCCCAGGGCAAACCTGTGGCCACCGTCCGACAGACCTAACCATAGACCTGAACAGAGGAGCCACAAAGGCCTGAAGGGTGGTCTCTCTAGGAATCTCTGGGTCCCCCGGGCAACTCTGTGGCCACCGTCCGACAGACACTGACCATAGACCTGCAACAGAGGGCCCAAAAGGCCTAGAAGGGTGGTTCTCTAGGAATCTCTGGGTCCCCCAGGGCAACCTGTGGCCACCGTCCGACAGACACTACCATAGACCTGCAACAGAGGAGCGCCACAAAGGCCTAGAAGGGTGGTCTCTCTAGGAATCTCTGGGTCCCCCGGGCAACTCTGTGGCCACACGTCCGACAGACACTGACCATGGACCTGCCAACAGAGGAGCCACAAAGGCCTAGAAGGTGTGGCTCTCTAGGAATCTCTGGGTCCCCCAGGGCAACTCTGTGGCCACCGTCCGACAGACACTGACCATAGACCTGCAACAGAGGAGCCACAAAGGCTAGAAGGTGTGGTCTCTCTAGGAATCTCTGGGTCCCCCAGGGCAACTCTGTGGCCACCGTCCGACCGACACTGACCATAGACCTGCAACAGAGGAGCCACAAAGGCCTAGAAGGGTGGTCTCTCTAGGAATCCTGGGTCCCCCGGCAATCTGTGGCCACCGTCCGACAAGACACTGACCATAGACCGCAACAGAGGAGCCACAAAGGCCTAGAGGGGTCTCTCTAGGAATCTCTGGGTCCCCCAGGGCAACTCTGTGGCCACCGTCCGACAGACACTGACCATAGACCTGCAACAGAGGAGGCCACAAAGGCCTAGAAGGGTGGTCTCTCTAGGAATCTCTGGGTCCCCAGGGCAAACTCTGTGGCCACCCGTCCGACAGGACACTGACCATAGACCTGCAACCAGAGGAGCCACAAGGCTAGAAGGGTGGTCTCTCTAGGAATCTCTGGGTCCCCGAGGGCCACTCTGTGGCCACCGTCCGACAGACACTGACCATAGACCTGCAACAGAGGAGCCACAAAGGCCTAGAAGGGTGGTCTCTCTAGGAATCTCTGGTGTCCCCCGGGCAACTCTGTGGCCACCGTCCGACAGACACTGACCATAGACCTGCAACGAGGAGCCACAAAGGCCTAGAAGGGTGGTCTCTCTAGGAATCTCTGGGTCCCCCGGGCAACTCTGTGGCCACCGTCCGACAGACACTGACCATGGACCTGCAACAGAGGAGCCACAAAGGCCTAGAAGGGTGGTCTCTCTAGGAATCTCTGGGGTCCCCCAGGGCAACTCTGGGCCACCGTCCGACGACACTGACCATAGACCTGCACAGAGGAGCCACACAAGGCCAGAAGGTGGCTCTCTCTAGGAATCTCTGGGTCCCCCAGGGCAACTCTGTGGCCACCGTCCGACAGACACTGACCATGAGACCTGCCAAAGAGGAGCCACAAGGCCTGAGAAGGGTGGTCTCTCTGGAATCTCTGGGTCCCCCAGGGCACTCTGTGGCACCGTCCGACAGGAACCTTGACCCTCTGCAACAGAGGAGCCACAAATGCTTAGTAGAGCCTTCTCTCTGGGAATCTCTAGGTTTTCCAGGGCAACTTTTGATTAGCTGACCACAGAGTTGCATTGGAGGACTTAGATATTCCTAGAGGGAACATAATAATCAAATCTATGAATAATCAAAGCTGCAAATATGGAGGGATGAGTGTACAATTCAAAATGATAAACATGCTTTAACTTGTTGTCTGGCTCTTTGCTGTGGAATTCTGGGAGTTGGGAGTTTGTTGTGGGGTCCAGAGCGGTGCCAAACCGGGTTATTTCTCCAGTGTGGATGCATGCAGCCTATATCTTGATGGGATCGCGGCCTACCTGCTGCCTGCCGGCCATCACCTCCTCGGCCAGGGCTTCCACTTCGGCCAAGTACCGGAGCACGAAGGCCGGGTCTTGCTCGCCCATCGTGGCCTGGAAAGAGAGAGAGAAGGAGCCGCAGAGCCTCCGGAGCTGAGGCGAAACAAAGGGGAGGCGGCGAGGCCTAGTCGGCGCCGCCTCGAAACTCCTAAGGGAGGTCGGGGGTTGCCATAGCAACGGAGTAGGCCCCGTTCCGGCGACTAGGCCGCGGCCGCCCAGAATGGCGCCTTTTGAGGCGGCTTCCTCTGCCCCTTGTTTGTAAAGAGCCCCGGTTCCTCACCGCGGGGATGTGGCCCTTTCCCGGGCTTCTCCTTCTCTCCCTGCCCCATTATTTATCGCAGGCCTGAGGTGAAAAAGAGACCCTTCCTTCCTCAATTTTGGAGCTCGATGCTAAATTTGGAGGGCGACAAACACTAAATAAATGGGCCACAGGCTGCAGTTCTCTCGAGATTCGGTTTTAAATATTTTTTTATAAAAAATAATATAATAATAATAATAATATTTTTAAAAAAAATTATATCCCGCCTCTCCCTTTGGATCGAGGCGGGTTACAATAAAATACATCGTCCGTTTGAAAGTATTGGAGTGTACTGGGAAACATTTTTTTTTAATGTATGTATAGAAGTTTATTGTTAAAAGCTAAAAGCAATATAAAATAGATCCAAACAGTAAATACAAAAACAGTATTAAAAAAAACCAAGGCACAAAACCCACAAATAAAACAACATGGTAAAATTAGTAAAAGAGATCCATCAACAAAAAACAGTAATACATCACAAATGATAAAATATTTTTAATGATATCGTGCAACTCTGTGATAGCTATAAATTAAATATAGCAGTTTGGACAAAATGTATAATCTGTTTTTAAAGCATTTGGGTGCATATGAGAAACATAACATATATAACATGACTCAGTGTGAAACACAGATATCACAATACTTATCTTACATAACTAACAAACCCTACATAAAAAATAAAATAAAATCCTTCCTTTGCTAACAAAATTTGGTGTTTAATCAGAATGTTTACACCTGTTATACTGTTATCCTACTATAATGAAATTAATCCCATCATATATATCAACATCGATCATCTTGTATTATTAGCTATTAGAGATTTATCTTTAATAACCTTTTTACATCTTATATTCTATCAATATTTCCCTCATTTACTTATTCACATCTCTTGTATTCTTAAACTTAATTTAAAAAAAACACAAATCAATTCAGGTCCAAAACACACTGCAGAAATAATAATAATAATAATAATAATAATAATAATAATAATAATATTCATTTATACCCCATCTTCCTCCCCGAAAGATAAAAAAATCAATTAAAATTATTATAAAATATAACAACCATTAAAATGACTATATATATATATATATATATATATAGTCATAACAAATAATCTCATCCGCTGCTCAAACCACACCACACCAACTATTTTATTATTATTATTAATTATTTTATTAATATGAAAAAAATCCATTCGAAAGCACTAAAAGAAACCACATTGAAACATGAGCAATCCGCACTGAAGCTGAGTAACAACTATTAATAGGTCCAAAACCCACTGCAGAAATAATCCAGTTTGGGAACGCTTTAACTGCCCTGGCTCAATGCTAGGGAATCCTGAGAACTGTAGTTTTGTGAGGCATTTTTCCTTTTCTGTGTCACAACAAACTACAATTCCCAGGATTCCTTAGCACCAGGGCAGTTAAACTGCTCTCAAACTGGATTATTTCTACAGGTGTTTTGGACCATAGATGATACTCAAGTTCAATGCGGATCGCTCATGTTTCAGTGTGGTTTCTTTTAGTGGTTTTATATGGATTTTTTCTATCTGCGGAATTAATAATAACTATTTCTGCAGTGTGTTTTGGACCTGCGTCTATCCATCTGGTGTATAGGTCTTCCTCTCTTTCCCTCTGCTTTTCCCAGCATCACTGTCTTTTCTAATGGGTCCTGCTGTCTCATGATGTGGCTGAAGTACAACTGCATCAGTTTCGTCATCTTGGCTTCCAGGGAAAGATCAGGCTCAATCTGTTCTGGGACCCATTTGTTTGCCTTTTTGGCTGTCCATGGTATCCTCAGCACTTTCCCCCAGCACCACATCTCAAAGGAATTAATTTTCTTCCTATCCGCTTTCTTCACCGTCCAGCGATCGCATCCGTACATGATGACGGGGAATACGACGTCTCAGACAGTTCTAGTTTTAGTGTTCAGCTATATATCTTTACACTTTAGGATTTTTTCTAGTTCTTTCATAGCTGCCTTTCCCATTCCTAATCTTCTTCTGAGTTCTTGATTGCAGTCTCTTTTCTTATCAATATTTGACCAAAGGTATGGGAAATCTTTGACTGTTTCGATTTCTTGATTGTCTAGGTTGAATTCTGTGTAGATTCTCCATTCTATTTCGATTTCCTCATTATCTAGGTTGAATTTCTGTAAGTCCTTTGTGGCCATTATTTTTATTTTCTTTAAGTTTAACGTTAGGCCTGCCTTTGCACTTTCTTCTTTGATTTTGTTTATTGATTGTTCCAAGTCTGTGGTGTTTTCTGCTAGTAATGTTAGAATCGTCCAATCCCTCGTATTTCCCATCACAATGCACAGATGTGAGAGCAGGACAGCGAAGGAAGCAGGTAAGAAGAAAATCTTCTAGAATGGCCAAAAAGACAAATTAATAGGTCCTAGAACAGCTGAAGCTTAAAATCTCCCTGGAGGTTCCTCTTTCTCCTGACTGTTTTGTTTTCAAGACCAGGAAAGAATAAAAAGACATTGGATGTAATACACAGAAGAGTTATATAAAAGAGATGACCAAATGAAAGTCATTTGGAATGAAGAGCCATATGAAGATGAGCCCCAAATTCTAAAAAGCAAAGTGGAAGCTGCAATAAGAGAAATGGCAAAAAACAAATCACCAGGAACAGATGATAGTCCAATGGAACTGCCGCAATCCACATTGACAGAATCAACTCTAGTGCTAACTAACTTATGTCAACAGATATGGAAAAGAAAACGATGGCCAACAGATTGAAAACTATCAATATACATCCCCATCCACAAAAAAAGGAGAGACAAAAGACTGCAGCAACTATGGGATCATAGCACTAAACTCCCACACAAGCAAAATTATGCTCAAAATTCTACAACAGAGGCTCCAACTATACATGGAGAGAGAAATCCCAGAGGTCCAAGCAGGATTCAGGAAACGAAGAGGCACTAGGGACCACGTTGCAAACATACGATAGTTAATGGACTACACCAAGGAATTCCAGAGAAAATCAGCATGTGCTTTATAGAGCATAGCCTTTGACTGCATAGATTATGAAAGCCTGTGGAACGCCCTTAAAGACATGGTTGGGGTGTCAACACATCTAATAGTCCTGATGAGAAATCTGTACTCAGATCAAGAGGCTACTGTCAGAACAGAACATGGAGAAATAGAATGGTTCCCAATTGTCAAAGGGGTCATGCAAAGCTGCATCTTATCATCTTACCTGTTCAACTTATATGCAGAACATATCATACGAAAAGCAGGCTTGGACATAGATTAAGGAGGAGTGAAAATTGGAGGGAGGAATATTAAGAATCTTTGGCACGTTACAGACCGCCTGAAAGCAGTGGTCTGCCGCCACCGTCATTAGCGGTGCCGAGGAGCCCCAGCAGCCAAACCGCGAGTTTCCCCAGCACCGCAAAAAAGAAGCACCAACATGGTGCTTCTTTTTGCGCCCCGGAAGTGGCGCCGCAAGTCACTAGTCACACACTCACAGTGTCACTTCCGCCATGCAACGTGCGGGTGCTAAGCTCTGTGACGTCAAGATGGTTGCGCCCGTGTAGAACAGGCGCCGCCATTTTGTACGTCCTCAGGACGTACTAGGGTGAGGGGCGTGAGGACGTACTTTACGCCCGTTTATAATGGGCCTAAGATACACAGATGGATGCGACGGTCAGGAGCACCTGTTATCAGCTTCGGCTGATACGCCAGCTGCGTCCCTACCTTGACCGGGGAGACCTTGAAACTGTTGTACACGCCCTGGTAACCTCTCGTTTGGATTTCTGCAATGCGCTCTACATGGGGCAACCCTTGTACCATACCCGGAAGCTGCAACTTGTGCAGAATATGGCAGCCCGTCTGGTCACTGGCACTGCCAGGGCCAGTCATATAACTCCAGTCCTTAAAGACTTACACTGGCTGCCTATTCGCTTCCGGGCGCAATACAAGGTGTTGGTAATTACCTATAAAGCCCTAAATGGCTTGGGCCCAGGGTACCTGGAGGACCGCCTCTCTCCGTACAATCCGCCCCGCGCACTTCGATCTTCAGGGCAGCTATTGCTAAGAGTTCCAGAGGTGAAATATAACTCCACCTCTAGGAGGGCTTTCTCCATCTCAGCCCCCAACCTCTGGAACGCGCTGCCCTTCGAGCTCCGCTCAGCCACCTCCCTACCTCAATTCAGGAAGGGGTTAAAAACCCACTTATTTGAACTAGCTTACCCTGACCAGTAATTCTTCCCCCCCCCCATGTCAGCATTGTTTTGCCGACATGTTATTTTTATTATTTTTACTGAACTGTTTTTAATGTATTTTATTTAGTTTGTATAATTGTATTGTTATTCCCTGCTGTTCACCGCCCTGATTTTTTAGAAGGGCGGTATATAAATAAAAATTTTATTTTTATTATTATTTATTTATGATACCATACTACTAGCAGAAAACCTCACAGATCTGGAACAACTACTGAGAAAGATCAAGGAAGAAAGTCCAAAGGCAGGCTTACTGTTAAAGGTAAATAAAAACAGTTTCAACCCAGACAATGCGGAAATAGAAATAGTAAAAGAATTCTCATACCTGGGACCAAACATTGACAGGAAAAGGGACTGTAGCCAGGAAATCAGAAGATTAAGAATCAGGAGGGTGGCACTGAGCACAAAAGTTAGAATCACACAAGCCATTACCATGTATGGATGTGAGAACTAAACAGTCAAGAAAGAAGATCAGAAGAAAATCAACTCATTTGAGATGTGGGACTGGAGAAGAGTGCTTGAGGATCCCATGGACAGCCAAAAAGATAAACAAAATGGGCCCTTGAGCAGATCAAGCCAGAAATCTTCCTGGAAGCCAAGATGAAAAAACTGAGGCTGTCGTATTTTGGACACATCATGAGAAGAGAGGATTCATTAGAAAAAACAATTCTGGGAAAGGCGGAGGGAAATAAAAGAGAAGACCGCATGCTAGATAGATAGACTCTATTAAGGAGGTTGCGGGTATGAATTTGCAGGACCCGAGCCAAACAGTGGAGGACAGGGGGTCTTGGAGATGTCTCATCCACAGGGTTGCCATGGGTCAAGATCGATTCAAAGGTAGTTAATGACAACAACAACAACAACAATCATATCAGCTTCTTAACTGTCTTC
This sequence comes from Sceloporus undulatus, assembly GCF_019175285.1. NCBI lineage: Eukaryota > Metazoa > Chordata > Lepidosauria > Squamata > Phrynosomatidae > Sceloporus > Sceloporus undulatus. Next base: position 3,682,389 of record NC_056525.1, on the reverse strand, counting down.
TCCAGGCTAAACATCCCCAGCTCCCTAAGTCTCTTCTCATAGGGCTTCATGGTTTCCAGACCCTTCACCATTTTAGTCACCCTCCTTTGGACACAAGGCTCCAGTTTCTCAACATCCTCTTTGAAGTTTGGTGACCAAAACTGGATGCAGTATTCCAGGTGAGGCCTAACCAAAGCAGAATAGAGGGAACTATTACTTCCCTCGATCTAGACTATACCTCTATTGATGCAGAGCCACATAGCCCGAAAAACTCACAAAAAACATGACAAAAGTTTTTCATATTGATCTAGACACTTTAAACCTGGGACCTTATCACACATGGGGGGGGGTTGCAGCTCAGATCCGCAGTCACTCCTGTTCTAGCAATGTAAAGTGATGTTTTTCCACACCAGATCCAGAGTTACTCCTCTCTAGCAATGCGGACTGAGGTTAAAACGTGATGTTTTTCCCACACCTGGTTGCCTTTCTGTTGTCCTTCCGAAGTGAGGGGCAAGCGAAGTCAGTTCGATTCCAAGCAAGTCACGTGATGCGGACTCAAGCAAAGGGGTGAGTGCACATTGTATTACCACACCAGAGCATACTTTGAGGGTTCAACAATTCAAATCGGCAACTTTGCACATGCTCAGTGGGGCTCTGGATGCTGTCCTCCTTCCCTGCCCCCTCCTTAGCTGTCATCTTTCATGGGGTGAAGGAGCAGTCAGGGGATGATGGGATAGCTCGCTCGCTGGGGGTCCCTGGGGCAAGGATTGGGATGCAGGAGCAGCAGGGATGATGGGTTAGGTGGCACAGGGGACAAGATGGGGATGCAGGAGCAGTCAGAGGATGATGGGTTAGGTGGCACGGGGCAAGATGGGGATGCAGGAGCAGTCAAGGGGTGATGGGTTAGGTGGCACAGGGGACAAGATGATGATGCAGGAGCAGTCAGAGGATGATGGGTTAGGTGTCAGGGTGAAGGAGGGGAGCAGATCGGGGTCTAGGAGAAGGTAGGGATGTTGGGATTAGTGGGAGGCTGAAGGAGGGGAGCAGATTGGGGTCTAGGAGAAGGCAAGGATGATGGGATTGGTGGCAGGCTGAAGGAGGGGAGTAGATCAGGGTCTAGGAGGACGCAGGGGACGCAGGGGATGATGGGATCGGCTGGTTGGTAGAGAGGAGATGGCATGAAGGAGGAGGAGTAGGGGAATGATGGAGCAGGATGCAGGGGCCAAGGGGAGTGGCATCAGAGAGCTTTTCCATACCAGTCCAAATCACAGTGCAATCGAAGGCAGCCTGGAAGCGAATTCTCTGAAGTCACTTTTTCCCCGTTTTTACCAAAATGAGGGGTGACTTCAGAAACACTGCTGAAGCACTTCGCAAGGGGCTCCCATAGAAATCAATGGTGTCTGATAAAACAGTCAGTTTATGACATGAAACCACATCATTCGAAGTGCAATCACTTCGGAAGTGAGCTGGAACTGAGCCACAACACCACCAAAAAGCTCTGTGTGATATACTCCCAGGTTACAAGAAACTAAATGGTTCCCAATTGGCAAAAGAGTCAGACAAAACTGCATTTTATCACCTACTTTTTCAGCTTATTATGCAGAACATAGTGTAAGAAAAGCAGGCTTAGACACAGAAGAAGCAAAAGTGAAAATAAGAGGAAGGAATATCAACAAATGAAAAAAACAAAGGAAAATGCCCGTAATTATTAGTCTTTTCATGCAAGGATGAAATAGGTGAGGTTTTACATTCCTAGGAAGGCTCATGCTGTAATAAATGTGTTAGCCTTTGAGGTACCACAGATCTCTTTGCTGTTTTGATGCAAAGTCCCTGAGCAGTGGCAATGGTCCTGAGAGGGGCTTCTGTTCCTACTTTTTTTCACCTCTGTGGCTCACAGGATCTGTGACATAAAGCATCCTCCTCTCAGAGAGTCTGGCCCCATTGTGGAGTTATGTAACTTAGCCATGCACTTCTCTTTGCTAGTCTGTCTCTTGCTTGAGACTGAAGCGCAGAAGGAAAGGACCAGTGCCAAAGTTTGTATCCTCCAACATTTCAAAGAGTGCTTGTAAGGCTTGCCTTCTCATTATCAAGGATTCCTAACCTAACTCGCCATTGCTTTGCCAGTTGTATTTGCGTACCCCGCAATCAGTAACACCCCCCCCAACTCATCTTTAAGGTAACTTAGCAGCCAAGGGGGGTGTTTGTTCTTTAGGTTAGGTATGCTGGGGAAACAGAACTGCCTCACCATCTGTGATCAAAAGCTGAAAATGAATTTCTCACCAGCATATGGAATGCCAGGCTGTGTTCTACATGTGCTGCATGTGGCGCATTTTAATGTTTGTGCATGTGTGTTTGCAATTGTGTACTAACTGGAGACACGATGCCTTTACTCCCACCCTAAGATTTTGAGTTGCAAAGATCCCAGGATGAGAGCAGAACCACAAGGAATAAAGGAGAACCTGATCCAATGATACCCAAAAAAACAGGTTAAAAATATAAAAAATTAAAAAAAAAAAATAGAGACCATAATTTTCTTGGGACAGATTCTGAAATGGGGGATGCCCCCCAACTGTCTTAATCTATCAGAGACCATCCTGGTTCATGCTCTATCATCCTATTTATTTATTTAGAGTATTTATACCCCGCTCTTCAGCCACAAAGGCTATCAGAGCATAGTTTTTTGTGGGGTTTTGGGCTATGTGGTCATGTTCTAGAAGAGTTTATTCCTGACCTTTCACCAGCATCTGTGGCTGTCATCTTCTCTGATGACTCTTCTAGAACATGGCCACATAGCCCAAAAACCCACAAAAAACTATGGATGCTGGCCATGAAAGCCTTCGACTTTGCTATCAGAGCGGTTTACAGATTGTTTGTTTGACAGTTCCCTGCCCTCAGGCTTACAGTCTAAAAAGACATGACACAAGAGTTTTTCAACTGCTTTTAATATGTCCCAGCTTCTCTCTCCCCTTTTCAGTTTGTCTGTTTACTTCACTTGCTGCAAACTAATTTTAAACAGTTTAAAAAGACATGACACAAATGTTTTTCAACTGCTTTTAAAATGTCCCAGTTTCTTACTCACCCTTTCAATTTTTCTATTTGTCCTCCCCTTACACTTGCTGCAAACTGATTTCAAAGTGCAAAAGTAGCAGGAAGGAGATGAGGTACAAAGGTGGAATCTTGTCCATCCCAGTAGACTCCGGCAAAAGCAAACTGCTGCCGCCTAATAGTTTTTGCCATCTTGAACACACACTGATGCTGCTTGGTCACATGTCTTGGCTTTCATCTGTGAAATGTTGGAGCATTTGCGGTCATGCGGCCCTAATTCAAAAGCATTAGTCACCTGCTAGGGATTGAGTGGATGAGTTCAGCTGCTAATGCTTGGAAATGGTGTAGGAAGAAAATTTCCTCCAAGTCCTTTCAATTTCCCTCCTGGTCTTTCTCTCTCTCTAGGGCTTGGTCACTCCAGTCCACTGTTCCTCTTTGCACAACTTGTACCACAGCAGTATGTTTGCTATCTCTGACAGTAATAAGTTTTGTCCTGGACAACAGCTGGTATTCTGTGGAGCATTGACTGAGATCTCATTTTCCAACATCACGTTTCTCTCAGTCCTTCTTTCAGTACAGCTTGAATCTCCTTTACCTGGAATTCTGAAATCCGAATTATTTCCAAAGCTGTCCATATTGGTGACTGAGAGAGTTAGCTGTACTGGGGCTGAGAGAGTGACACCTTTATTTTTCACCAGTTCAGTGTACACAAATTTGGGTGCATTACATACCGCCGGATTGCAGCGGTCTCCCGCCGCCGCCGCTTGCAGCGTCCGGGAGCCACAGCGGCCAAACCACGCGGCTCCCAGACGCTCCGAGGAAGGAGCGTGAAAATTGCGCTCCTTCCCAGGCCCTGGAAAAGACGTCGCGAGGCGCTAGTCACGCACTCATGGCGTCACTTCCGGGGCACGACGTGCGGACGCACAGCGTCCACTACGTCAAAATGGTGGCGGCCGTGTGGAATGGCCGCCGCCATTTGTTACGGACTCTGTCCGTAATTGGAGTAGGGGCGTCTAGAAGAGACGCCCCTTTTTCAAACTGGGATGTCCTGAGGACGTCCGAAATGGCAGTCTGTAACCCGCCTTGGTTTCCCACCCAAAATTATTTAAAATATTGTGTATGAAATTATCCTCAGGATATGTGTACAGTGGGCCCTTGTTATCCACTAGGGTTTGCTTCCGGGACCCTCTGTGGATAACAAAATCCATGGATGCTCAGTCCCATTAAATACAATGCCATAGTAAAATGGAAAAATCAAGATTTGCTGTTTGGAATTTATACTTTTTTGGAATATTTCAAAGCTGTGGATGCTTAAATATGTGGATAAAGAATCCATGGATAAGAAAGGCTAAGGTGTATATGAAACATACATGAATTTTATGTTTAGACTTGAGTTGCGTGTCCAGGATATCTTGTTGTCTCTGAAGATGCCAGCCACAGATGCTGGCAAAAGTCAGGAATAAACTCTTCTAGAACATTGCCACATAGCCTCAAAAACCCACAAAAAACTATCTTGTTGTCGTTGTTGCTGTGTGCCTCCAAGTCATTTTTGACTCATGGCAAACCCATCCCAGGGTTTTCTTGGCACATTTTTTTCAGTGGGGGGTTGCCATTGCCATCCCCAAGGTCACCCAGTGGGTTTTTATGCTCAAGAGGGGATTCGAACCCTGATTTCCAGAGTCATAGTCCAGCACTCAAATCACTACATCACACTGGCTCTCTACCTCATTAGGTTGATGGAGATGTATTCCAAAATGCAAAAACACTTGGAAATGCAAGACACAAATGCTGGTCCTGAGCATTTCAAATGAGGGGGGCTCGACCTCTAGCAGTTTTCAGTCTTTTCAGTCCTTTAATGTTATTCAAAGACATAGTTGTGTTAGGTTGGATCATTATGCAAAGGAATTGTAGCACCCTTGAGACTGAGGGGTTTATCAGACAAGGGAAATTGGAAGTATAATTCAATGGCAATCTGAACGCAATCATGGGGTTTAACGTTATTGCGTGATAACCCACTACACACAAATTCGGGCAATGGGAGGTCAGTCTGAGCACAATCATGGGGTTTCACGTTATTGCGTAATAGACTGCCACACGCAAATTCAGGCAATGACATGCTATTTTTGGACAATGGGGAGCCAGTCTGAATGCAATGAGCATTCACGTAATTTCGCTAAACTAGCCACTTTACATGAATCCATTCTGGCCCCACTTTCTTTTCATTCGAAATTAAGAGAAATTCCTCACATGTGGTAAACTCCTGAGGAATAATGCAGTTTGACACCACTTTAAGTGCTGTAACTCCATCTAGTGCAATCCTGGGATTGGTAGTTTTACAAGGTCGCTAGCCATCTACCAAAGAGCACTGATGCCTCACAAAACTACAAATCCTAGAGCACTGATACCTCACAAAAGAGTGCTGATGCCTCTCAAAACTACAAAAAGCTGCAATATTTCTAAAGTGTAAATGCACCCTGAGAAATGGTGTAGCATTGGGCTACAACTCTGGAGACCAAGGTTCGATGCCCAGCTCAGGATGAATGAAATCCACTGGGTGACTTTGGGCAAGTCACATACTCAGCTTCAGGGGACGGCAATGGCAAACCTCTGAACAAATCTTGCCAAGAAAATCCCATGATGGGTTTGCCACAGGTCAGAAATGACTTGAAGTCAGACAACGACAAGAACATATGCATGCTGAGAGAAAGAAGTTGGTAGCACAAGCTTTTGTTGACTGAGTCAGAATCGTTGTCATGGCCAGCCAAGAGCAGGTCTTGGAGGAGGAGGAGGAGGAGGATGGGGCTCCTCAAAAGCAAGAGGTAATTGAGGCTACACCAGGTGCTCATCCTGCTCCAGTGCAAGTGGTAATTGAGGCTACCCCAGGTGCTCATCCTGCTCTACCAGAATCCAGCCCTGATCTCCCAGCCCCAGAGGAGGAGGCTCAGCCAGGTCCTAGTGCTGATGGGATTCCTCTGGTGGCACAGCAGCCTAGTGGTGACTCTGGGGAGGAACCAGGTCTGGAGGCTCCCTCCTTTAGACAACGCAGGGCTGAAAGTGCTGGCAGACGCAGGTCCAGGAGGATTGCTGAGAGACAATTGGCAAACAAGCCTCAGCTGGCACGGAGGAGAGAATCTGCTACTTAAGAAGCAGGGAGACACCAATTCAATGGCAGAGTTTATTGCATGATCTTTTGGTGTGACTGCTGTCTGCACTGGTTCCCTGTATCCTGACTCCTTGTTGCCTTCACTCTTGACTTTGGAATGGACTGGACTCTTCCTACTTCTGGCTGCCCTGGCCCTGGACTGGACTGATTACTCTGACCTCTGTTTTCCTGACTTCGGCTCTGGCTTTCGGCTTGCTCTTTAACTACCACTCCTTGCAGGTTTGTGGACTGTTTCTGGTTGCTTGCTAATTACCTAGCTGAGCCATCCTTATCGACATTGTTTGTGTGTGCTGGCCGCAGTCCAGGACAATCATAGAGTTGGAAGAGACTGCAAAGGCCATCCAGTCCAACCCTATTCTGCCATGCAGGAACTCTCAGTCTAAGCATCCCCATTGACAGATGGTCATCCAGCCTCTGCTTAAAGACCTCCAGGGAAGGAGACTCCATTATACTCCAAGGAAGTGTCTTCTGCTGTCGAACAGCCCTGACTGTCAGGAAGTTCCTCCTAATGTTGAGTTGGAATCTCTTTTCCTGTAGCTTGCATCCATTGCTCCATGTTCTATTCTCTGGAGCAGCAGAAAACAAGCTTGCTCCCTCCTCAATATGACATCCCTTCAAGTATTTAAGCAGGGCTATCATATCACCTCTTAACCTTCTCTTCTCCAGGCTAAACATCCCCAGCTCCTAAGTCATAGGGTGAGTCTTACTTAAGCAGAAGCATAGATGGAAGAGAGATGAATGGACAGACAGTTTTACCCATAAATGAGCAGGTTGGTCCATGCATCCATGCTTCTGATGAAGTAGACTGAAATCGACAAAAGCTTTTGCTACAAACCTCTTCCTCTCAGTTAGCCTCAAAGATGCTACAATATCCCTTTGCTTGCAAATCTGATGCCATCCATCTGCCTTGTGGCAGAGCTAGGATTGGAATCTGGACTTCTGACATTCAGAGCCAGCTCTTTGTCTGCCACTGTGTGCTCAACAAAGGCAAATTCATTGTCATTTTTATTTGCATTGGGGCAAAGAGCATGCAATCCCCATCTTTTGTTTCCCCGGTCCTGACATGTTACTTTTTCATTCATTTCCAATCTGTTAGAGTATATAAAAAAAGAGAGTGAATATTGCTAAGTAAGGTTCTTCTTTATCATGCACGTACGTATATGCACAATTTCTCTCATTCTTCTTGGCTTTGCGTCAACAGCCTCCTCTAACCAGATTACCCTTTGCCGCAGAAGAAGTGGCCTCTGAATATTTTGGCAGCCCCAAACGGGAAGACTGAGGATGAAGAGGAGGACATGTCAGCAGAACTTTTGATGAACCGGCAACTCTGCTGCATGAAGTCCTAAATTACGTTAATGTAATTAAACAGGAGGCACTCAGTTCACGAGAGGCATCTGCTAAATGAACAAAGGCAATAAAAGTGAAAAACGTTGGCTTCTCAGAGACTGGTCCCTGCCAAAAAGCCAATTGCCATTAGGAGATTGCACTGGCTCCGCTTGGCGTGGCGCAACCTTTTTAGCTCCTGCCCCAATTCTCCGGCTGGAAAAGAATTTGGCATGCTTTGGGCTTGAGACAATGTCCTGAATCCTGTTGTTAGTTGTAGGGTTCCACCTTTCACTGAAACTTCAGGAATTATATGGACAAATTGGTATCCAATATATAAGAGTATAGAAATAAAGCAATCTAGGACTAAGGCTGCATCCGCACTGCGGAAATAATGCAATTCGATGCCGCTTTAACTGTCATGGCTCGTCCTTGTGGAATCCTGGGGGTTGTAGTTGGTTCTGGCACCAGAGCTCTCTTCGACTGAGAAAGCTAAATATCTCCCAAAACTACAAATCCCAGAAAGCTATAGCATTGAGCCATGGCAGCCAGGAAGGTATCAAGCTGCATTAATTCTGCAGTGTGGCAACACTATATGCTTGCCTTTTGAGTAGTTCCTTCTAAATTGGCTCCAATTTACTTAAGAGAAGATGGATTATTGAAGGGGGGAAAATATGATTTTGGCAGCCCACAGACTTCCATGCTGTGCTTTGAATTATTCTTCCCAGGACCAGATCTTTGAAAAGATTACTAACCCAATACCTAAAAAACCTTCCAGATGTACGCAGCCATTATGACCGGTAACTTTTTAAAAGCTCTGTCCATAATCTTTGAGGTTATTAGATGCTGGAATTAAGGGGTGGTTGTTACTGTCCAATTCCATAAGAATTATTTTGTTGACACAGATTAAGGTGCTGTGTTCTAACTACTAACTCTAGTAATTTATGTTCATTTGTTCTGGGAAACCTCAAATTGGTGGTCAGAGATAGGAGTTTCTTACACGGGGAAATCCCATGCAAAAACGGGATTTAAACGCTGGGGAAAAAACTGAAAAAGTGGGTTGATTTTTACACACATCGTTGTTAAAGTGGTGTTAACCTGAATGGAAAGTAGACAAAAGCCACTCCTTTTTACTTTTGGGATTTGCCGAAAGTGAAAAGGAGTGGCTTTTGTCTATTTTCCATTCGGGTTAACACCACTTTAACAACGACGTCGTGTGAAAATCGAGCTTTTGTGGGGGTTTTCTGATTTAAAAAAGGAGTGGCCCCGTTTCTGCACAGAACCAGAAGGTCCCAACCATCAGTCATTTTTCATTACAAGATCTATCCTCCCTGACTTTGGGTGAATCTACACTGTAGACATAATCTACTTTGACACCACTTTGCGTGCTGTAACTTCTTTCCTATGGAATCCTAGGATCTGTAGTTTTTTGAGGTCTTTAACCTTCTCTGCCAAAGAGCGCAGGTGCCTCAAAAGACTACAAAGCCCAAAATTCTGTAGGATGAAGCTATGGCAGTTAAAGTGGCATTATTTCTACAGTGTTGATGCACCCAGAGATAGACTACCTCTGAACCTGGAGGTCCCAACCATCAATAATTTCATATTAACAAATCAATCCTCCCTGACTTTGTCTAATTTCATCACCTTAGCCACTAAGAGGCTACATCCGCACTGGAGAAATAACCTCATTTGGCACCGCTTTAACTGCCCTGGCTCAAGGCTATGGAATTATGGGAGTTGGAGTTTGCTGTGGGTACAGAGTGGTGCAGAGCTTCAGTCCCTGTACTGGGAGGAAGGTAGAATATAAATAAACATCATAATAATAATAATAATAATAATAATAATTGTTCAGCAATTGAAGTAAGCTGAAGACAAATACCTTTTGCACTTTGAACTTAGTTTGCAGCAACTGAAGTACCGTATATACTCAACTATAAGTTGACCTCATGTATAAGTCGAGGGCAGGTTTTGGGGCCAAAATTGTGGATTTTGATATGCCACTTGGATAAGTTGGGGGTAAAACTTAGGGGCATGTAACGAAGGATGTAAAGGACAAAGCAAAGGAAAACAGTGCCAACGAACTTACAAAATTCCAGCAGGCATAACTATTGGTACTCATACTAAAGGCGGGATGGATGAGAAAGTAGAAGGGGTCAGTGCTTTCAGGGCAGATTAAACTCTTGCCTTTCACCAGGTGATGGTTTTTTAAAGTACTGTACAATACTTATACTGACCCTACGGTTGATGTCACCCAGTGTGGTCACTCACAGGGGGGTGAGACTTATGGGGACAGGACTTTCGGTGTTCAACATCAGGTGCGAACAGTAGCATGAGTGCATAGCTGAAGACACTGTCCGCGCCCCCAGGGAGCAGCCCCAGGCCTCCAGTGAGCTCTGGAAAAGCCCCATGCACCCTGGAAAAGGGCCAGGGAGCAGCTACAGGACCATGGGGAGAGCGGATGAAGCCCTGCATATCCCCAGGGAGCAGACCCACATCTGCGGGGAGCCCCATAAAGCAGGCCTGTGGCTGCGAGGACACCCCTCATGTGGGGGGATCAGCCATGTGTCACCCCCTTTTCTGGGTGTCACCTGGTGCAGTCTGAACCCTCCGCACACCCCATTAGTGACACTACTGCTGACCTTTTTATAAGCTGGCTCAGGTTTTTTGGCCCATTTTTTAACCTAAATGTCTAGACTGATACATAATAATAATAATAATGCTGTTTATTTTGTATCCCGCTTTTCCTTTTCAGATCAAAGCGGGTTACAGGAGCACGGCAGTGTGCAAAACATTCCAACAGCATACACATCTAAAAACGTGAACGGTACAGTCAAACAGATTAAAAACAGATTAAAAAAACTACCAATTAAAACCATAACAATAGCTAGCAAAAGTGCAAGTGCATCAATACATCGGAGGGAGAGCGGATATTACATTATCTGGGGGAAAGGCTGTTTAAATAGGAAGGTTTTTAAGCTCTTCCTGAATATTTCGAAGGAGGTAACCGAGCGGAGCTCATCGGGAAGAGAGTTCCAGAGCTGCGGGGCCGAGCTGGAAAATGCCCTTTGTGCAAGCATAGAATGTTTCATGTTTGGAGCTCTTAACAGTTGCTTCCCGGCCGATCTGAGAGTGCGGGGCGGATTATATGGGGAGAGGCGGTCCTCCAAGTACCCTGGGCCCAAGCCATTTAGGGCTTTATAGGTAATAACCAACACCTTGTATTGTGCCTGGAAGCGGATGGGCAGCCAGTGTAGATCTTGTAAAACAGGTGTTATATGGCTGGTCCTGGAGCATCCAGTGACCAGACTGGCTGCCATATTCTGCACCAATTGAAGCTTCCGGGTTTGGTACAAGGGTTGCCCCATGTAGAGCACATTACAGAAGTCCAACCGAGAGGTCACCAGAGCATGTACCACCGTTTCAAGGTCCTCCCGGCCCAGGTAGGGTCGCAGCTGGCGTATCAGCCAAAGCTGATAACAAGTGCTCCTGACTGTCGCATCCACCTGAGATGTAAGGTGGAGCGACGAATCCAGAAGCACCCCCAGGCTGCGGACAGAGTCCTTCAGGGGGAGCGTGACCCTGTTCAAGACGGGTGGACATATTTCCATCCCCGGGCCTGGGGAACCTATCACGAGTACTTCCGTTTTCTCTGGATTCAAACTGAGTCTGTTTTCCCTCATCCAGCCCATTACTGACTCCAGACAGGCATCTAGAGGAGAGAGGCCATCCCTGGTCACTGCATCAGTCGGAGACACAGAGAAACATATTTGGGTGTCATCAGTGTACTGATAACACCGCGCCCCATGTCTCCGGATGATCTCTCCAAGCGGTTTCATGTAAATGTTAAATAGCATGGGGGACAGAATGGCTCCTTGAGGGACACCAGATGTAAGCGCCCTCTTGTTGGAGCACACATCCCCCAGCTGCACCATCTGGAATCTACCCAAAAGGTAGGAATGGAACCACTGGAGCGCAGTGCCCCCGATTCCCAACTCCCTCAGACATTCCAAAAGGATACCATGGTCAATGGTATCGAAAGCCGCTGAGATGTCTAAGAGCACTAACAGGGACACGCTACCCCTGTCCATGCCCAGACGGAGATCATCGACCAAGGCGACCATGGCAGTCTCAACTCCATAGCCCGCCTGGAAGCCAGTTTGAAATGGGTCTAGAAAATCAGTTTCATCCAAGATCGATTGAAGCTGAATGGCAACCGCCCTCTCGATCACCTTCCCCAAAAAAGGCAGCAGCGAGACAGGCCGATAATTATTATGAATCAGGGGGTCTAGGGAGGGCTTTTTTAACAGTGGTTTTACAATGGCCAATTTTAAGCTGGATGGAAATTGCCTGTCCCTCAAAGATGTATTTATAATCCGGTGTAACAGTGAAGTTACCACCGGTCCCCCCTGAGCCGCTAGCCATGAGGGACAGGGATCGAGGGAGCAGGTTGTCTTCCGAACACTTCCAAGAATCTTGTCCACATCATCGGTACTAACCAACTCAAACTGATCCAGTTTAATAGAGTCCACGGAGGCTCTGGACGCCTCTACTCTGGATTCTGCTCTAATGCCAGCATTAAGACCTTCGCTTATCCGAGAGGTTTTATCCGCGAAGAAGTTGTTAAATTGGTCACAGCAGGCCTTAGAAGGTTCAAGGATCTGGTTCGGGGCAGGAGGGAGCTGAGTTAGCTCCCTGACTACCCTGAACAACTCTGCTGGATGCGACTCCGCGGACGCGACACGAGCACCATAGAACGAGTTCTTAGCTGTTCGCATCGCCTCTCCGTAGTCCTCCAAAAGGCGGTCTAGGAGAGTCTTGTCGGCTAAGCGTAGGTGTTTCCGCCAGCGATGCTCTAGCCGTCGCAGAACCCGCTTCCTCACCCGGAGATCTTCCGTATACCAGGGCTTTCGCTTGGAAGCAGGCCTGAGAGGGCGCTTGGGAGCGATCTTGTGTATAGCCCTGGAAAGACCGGTATCCCAGATACCAGTCAGGGCATCAACAGAGTCGCCGTCATTTCCAACTATGTGACCCTCTAGGGCTTCCTGGAACCTTTTGGGTTCCATCAGCCTTCGAGGGTGGACCATTTTAATAGGTCCACCACCCCCCGGGGGGGATCTGGGTAGGAGCCTTGATTTTCGCCTCCACCAGGTAATGATCTGTCCATGACAGGGCGGAAATATTAGTTATTTCCGCCCACGGATTTTCCGCTTCCGTACAAAAGACCAAATCGAGTGTATTACCCGCAGAATGCGTAGGACCTGAGACCAGTTGAGACAGGCCCATGGCCACCATGGTATCCATGAATTCCCGAGCCGCACTGGATGGAACATAGTTGGCCGCGAAGGGGATGTTGAAATCACCCAGGACAAGTAGCCTGGGTGTTTCCAGCATCAGCTCCGAGACCAACTGTGTCAGCTCGTTAAGGGAGTCTGTTAATGCACGGGGTGGCCGATACACCAACAGAATCCCTAGACTGTCCTTGGCCCTCAGGGTCAAGTAAATACACTCGATAAAGGAAGTTTGACAGATGTGGTCCCTGGTGAGAGACAAGGTGTTCTTATGTACCAAGGCAACCCCCCCCGCCCACCTAACCTGGTCTGGTCCTTCACTGAAAACCCGGCAGGGAGGGCCTGCGCCCACACAGCATCTCCCTCAGGCCCAAGCCAGGTTTCAGTAATGCAAGCCAGGTCACATTTACTATCTTCCAACAGGTCGTGGATGATGTGGGCCTTGTTTTTAATTGACCTGGCATTGCACAGGAGCAGAGACAGGGTTTGTGGCACGGTTGGAATGACCCTCAGGTCCTCTTGGCTAGGAGGAGGACAGGAAAGAGAGATAGATATGACGCATCGATCTCGCCTTCCTCTGTAACGCACGTCCATTCTCCTACCGCCATACTTGTCCACTTCCTCAGTACTCACAGACTCAAAATGATCCAGTACAATTGAGTCTACGGAAGCTTTGGAGACCTCTATTCTGGATCCTGAAGAAATACTGGCGTCAAGATCAGCCCTTATCCGAGAGGTTTTATCTGCGAAGAAGTTGTTAAACTCATCGCAGCAGGCCTTGGATGGTTCCAAAATAGGGTTCAGGGCAGAGGGCAGCTGAGTAAGCTCCCTCACTACCCTGAACAGCTCTGCTGGACGTGACTCCGCAGACGCGATACGTGCAGCATAGAATGAATTCTTTGTATATACAGTATATGTATATACTGAGTATATACAGTAAGCTGAGGACAGGAAAGTGGGAGGAGGAGAGGGAAACTGGGGCATTTTAAAAGCAGCTGAGAAAGTGGGAAGGCTAAGGATTAACTGGAACTTTCCCAGCCAAATTGGGACAGTGGCAGGGTATGAATTTGCGAAGCCTTGCTTTTTGTTAAATATACTTAGGGTCAGGATTCCAAATTGAAAGTTATCCTTTTGTATACAGAGGGGCTAAAGTCAGTCAAGACATCTCTGCCTCCGTAAATAATTTATGCTTTGTCATATGCCATACCTCTGCTTCACCTCTGCCTCCTGGGCCATGCAATGGTTGCTCTTGCTAACCATCCACCCGCCTCAGACAGATGGGCTCATTACAAGAGATGGAGGCTGTTTCCTTGAGTTTTGGTCTCGCAACATGTCATCTAGAGAGCATTAGAGAGCCCAGCATGACTGATGAGATCAGATTTCATTCCTTGGCCCAAGCCATCCTTTTTTCTTTCCTTTTAGCATGGCCTTTTCTTTTCTTTCAGCTTATTAATGATCTTGGTGATGAGCAGTGATGCAACTCAGTGGACAACAGCAAAATATTCAGGACAGTCAAAACAAAACAAAAAAGAACAATAGAAAAGATCTATGAACAACAAAATGGCATATATATATATATATATATATATATATATATATATATATATATTACATTACATAGTATCCGCTGGAGTTTGGTTCCATGATCCACCCCGTGGCTACCAAAATCTGTGGATGCTCAAGTCCCATTAAATACAATGGCATAGTAAAATGGTGTCCCCTATGCAAAATGGCAAAATCAAGGTTTGGGTTTTTTTTGGAATGGATATATTTTGTATAATATTTTCAAACTAAATAAAAGATCCGTGGATATGAAGGTGCAACTGCCCTTAAGTCTAAAGCGCTGCCCACTGGGGGGGGGGGGTATCCCAATTTTGCATTTATGCTAGGGGCAGACAGAGCAAGAAAGATGTCTTGGGATTGTGCTGGATTAGTTTGATGGCAAAATTAGCCCTGTGAGTTGCAGCGGTGGAAAATCCAAATGCCATGTTGGGCATCCTTAAGAAAGGAATCAAAAATAACCCTGCCAATATAACGATTCCTTTATACAAAATAATGGGGTGACCATAGCCTGGATACTCTTTTACACTGACTGCATGGTTATAGCATTAATAGTACTTTAGCTGTACTGCAAACACCAGGATCCCATACGATGGTTGAAGTAGATACACTCCTAGTACACTCCTCTGAGTGACAGGAGAGAAACCTAAGACCCTCCCCAAACTATAAATCCCAGAATCTCATTGCATGTGGCCATGACAATTGAAGTGGGATCAAAGTACTATACAGGGTGACTGAAAATTATCTTTATGACTTCCAGTTCTGCATATAGTTGAAATTGTAAAGATAATTTTTGGACACCCTGTACATAGTGTGAAACAGTATGATCGTTTTCCAGGAAAGATATTGTATTGCTGGGAAACATGCAGAAAAGGGCAACTCCAATGACCAAGGTTGCATTTGGAGCTGTTTAGTGTGGAAAAAATAAGGGTTTGGGAATACAGGACAGAGGAGAACACAACCATGGATGGGAGAGGAAAAAGTGGATAGGGAAAAGATCCCTCTCCTTCATAAAACAGGAACCTGGTCCTCTTTCAGACTGCGCAACTACAGTGCTATGATTCCACTTTAACTGCCATAGTTGTGTCCTCTGCAATCATGCAGTTTGTAGTTCAGGGAGACACTAGAGCGCACCAATCTAGAAATGCCATCAAACTGTCCTCATTTCTTCCACACTGCAGAAATTAAATAGTTTGATACCACTTTAACTGTCATGGCTCCATCCTGTGGAATTCTGTTGATGAGATATTTAGTCTGGTCTGTCAGAGAGATCTGATGCTTCACCAAACTGCAAATCCTAGGATACTGTAGGATGGAGCCATGACAGTTAAAATGGTGCCAAACTATTTCTGCCATTTGGATACACTCCTTCTTCCAGTGATCATAGAATCATAGAATCGTAGAGTTGGAAGAGACCACTAGGGCCATCCAGTCCAACCCCATTCTGCCATGCAGGAAATCACAATCAAAGCATCCCTGACAGATGGCCATCCAGCCTCTGTTTAAAGACCTCCAAGGAAGGAGACTCTATCACCCTCTGAGGAAGGAGTGCATTCCACTGTCAAACAGCCCTTACTGTCAGGAAGTTCCTCCTAATGTTCAGGTGGAATCTCTTTTCCTGTAGCTTGCATCCATTGTTCCGGGTCCTGTTCTCTGGAGCAGCAGAAAACAAGCTTGCTCCCTCTTCAACATGACATCCTTTCAAATATTTAAACAGGGCTATCATATCACCTATTAACCTTCTTTTCTCCAGGCTAAACATCCCCAGCTCCCTGAGTCGTTCCTCATAGGGCATGGTTTCCAGACCCTTCACAATTTTTGTCACCCTCCTTTGGACACATGGCTCCAGTTTCTCAATGTCCTTTTTGAATTGTGGCGCCCAGAACTGGACACAATATTCTAGGTGGGGCCTGACCAGAGCAGAATACAGTGGCACTATTACTTCTCTTGATCTAGACACTATACTTTTATTGATGCAGCCTAAAAATGATCCCACAACATGTTTCTTAGTAGATCATTGAAGAGGAAGAGCCTGTTGGCTGCTGTCTGATATTATTTGCGACCTGTTGTCACACCATCTTAAATGTATTGAAAGCAAGGTCTCCTCCTTTTCAAGAGCAGCCCCAAAGATCCCCTGACAATTTCTAAAGATGTCAGCTGTGGCAATTTGCAAAGGCGATCAGTTGTCTTCGATGCCATTGCCTATGTCAATCTATCACGACATCTCATCTGTATTAACTTTTGGACTGGTCTTGTTCTTTTCTTATCTCCCATTCATGTGATCGCTTTGTCTTAAGATGAGTTCTGGTTGTTATCCATTTCTTTTGGTGCCACAGACAAATGAAACCAACGTGACTCCCCTGGGATCTTCCAATGAGTTTGGGTGATAAAACTCATCAAGTTTTGCCAGGTTTTGTTGGCTTTTCTTGCTTCTGTGTCCATTTGGTCCATTCTTTTGGGGGATCTGTTTGTAGCAGCTCCATGACTCTTCCAAATTTTTTATGCCGTTGTATATAATGGGACATGAACACGCACATCTTTTGCTATTTGTGTGTGTGTGTGTGTGTGTGTGTGGAGGGGGGGTCCCGAACAAAACTGCAGCAGATACTAAGACACCCTTGCACTTATTCTGGCCATTAAAAAAAAAGACAATTCAGGGGTCTGGGAGACTGGAGGGATGCAAAAACAGCCAGGGAGGGCTTGTGCAGACAGTACTGGGCTGTAGTTTTCTGTGGGTTTTGGGGTTGTGTAGCTGCATTCTGGAGAAATTTATTCCTGATGTTTCACCTGCAACTGTGGCTGGCATATCCAGAGATTGGTGGCATAGATGTGTGTAGAGTATATATACCTGTGGGACCCACACACTTCCATGCCACCAACCTCTGAAGATACCAGCCACAACTGCAGGCGAAACGTCAGGAATAAAATCCTCTAGAATGCGGCCCACAGCCCGAAAAACTCACAGAAAACTATGGATGCTGGCCCTGAAAGCCTTCAACTTCAGTACTAAAATTGTTATGATTTATTAGTTATGGTGGGTGGGTGGGGTTCTGGGACATTGTATTTTAATGTTTTTAATGTTGTTAACTGCCTCAATCTCATTGGAGAGGCAGGGTATAAATAAATATTATTATTAATATTATTAGCCTAGTTAAGAGGCTGTACCAGGGACCTGAGCTGATCAAAGATCATTTTTAGCACCAACGCAATGGCCTTTGGGGTGCCAAGACCCTGTCTGAACAGATATCCCTTTGCCGTATTCAGTACAATCGTGTCCCCTTAATGCAAACACATCTCCTTCCAGTCCTAAAACAAATGTCCATCAAACCAATTTCTCCTCCACCTCAAAGTGTGTCGGCTGTGATTTCCCAGCGTGTGGGAATTCATTACTTGCCCTCTCAGGGGATGCCTTGAAGGCTGAATCGATCCCACCTCCCACCTCCTTTGCTTCCCAGTTCTCATTCTCTTCTTCAAAACGCATGCTTCCAGTGCTTTTGCAGGAACGTAAGTGTGGGTTTGCCATACATACCCTCACCTTCTCTTTCCAGGTTCACATACATCTTTTAATAAGATGTTTGGGCCTTTTTGCAGACCTCTGTACCTGGCAAGTGACATTTTCTCTTTGGGTACCTCTTCCCCCATATTCCTGCCCTTTGTGTGACATGGAAACATAATGAGATCTCCTTTGCCTTACTGACCCAGGGAAGAGGTGGGGAACTTCAAGAGCGCTGGTGTCACTAGGGTTGATGTCACCAGGTACAGTAATTCATGGTATCATATCTCCCCATTGATCTCCTCCTATAGCACACCATACAGAACCCTTAGGAATGGTTTTTGTGCTAATCTAGTAACATCAACAATCCACCAAACAGGGATTACCATTATTGGGCCAACCAAAATGCACAATAGACATCTTGCAAGCTTTCAAAGCGCCACTGGCTGCTTCATCAGGTAAGGCATTAAAAACTATACAAGTGAAAAAAATGGAAGATGTTAGTCATAGGCCTACATTTTGCTGTTTTTGGCCCAGTACAAATGGGCCAAAAGTGGCATGCTGGCACCGATTCTAGGGTTCTGGAGTGTGCAGCAACCGCACGCTCCGGAACCCTAGTACAAATGGGACATGTGTCATGATGCAAGCACGGCGCAGCATCCACACGTCCTGGCGCTGTGCTTGAGTCATTGACGTGCCACAGTGCACCAGTGGCACACTGATGACATCATCTGAGCGCGCCAAAAAGAACCTGTTTTTTCTGGGTTCTTTTTGGTGCGGAGGGAAGCTGCGCAGTTAGGCTGTTGTGGCGTCTCTCCAGAGGAAAAGTGGGTGCCTCCAGCCCATCCTTTCGGGGTGGTCTGGAGAGCCCCTTTGTTCTCAGTTCAGATGGTATGGAGGTGTATTTCTTGCAGGGTGGCACCTCCTCCTCCTGGCCGTGTGGCTACTGGGAGATTCTCAAAGTCCAGGAAATTTAACATCCATTTGCAATACAAAAAGGTACCTTCGGACTTTATTGCACCGCCTCCGGTGCCTGACTTACCTCTTCTGAAATGGGCTCAAATTCAGAAGTTATGCTGATTGTATCTCATGGACATTTCCTCAAAATGGCTTCCTGTTCCCTCCAGTGTTGAGTTTGGGCCCCGTAAGTCCCTTTGGCGGCCATTTTTTCCAATTCCGAAGCTTCCATCCATGTAAACAACTTGGTTCCACTGCTTTGCTATCAGGAACCCCTTAACTCTTTCCTGTCCAGGAGGAGATAACTTTTTGCTATCCCTGACCTTATTTTTCTGGAGGAAAGTCCTTGAACCCAATTCCAAAGAGAACACAGTTCCAAAGAGATGCAAATACAGTGGTACCTCGGGTTACGAAATTAATTCGTTCCGCGGCTAATTTCGTAACCCGAAAAAACCTTCGTAAGCCGAAACAATAAATCCCTATGGGATTTTTTCGTATCCCGAAAAATTCGTAAGCTGGGTAATTCGTATCCCGGGGTACCACTGTATTGTTCTAAGTCAGCACAAGCAAAGCTTGTTTCTCCTTCCCCTTCAGCGAGGACTCTAAGCGTCATCCAGTCTGACAACTTGATGATGAAAATAATGACGATGAAGAGGATGATGATGATGACGACGATTCCACTTTTGTTCCAAGATCTGGGGTGCAAAGTGGCTTGTTCATTACAAAGATTGCAATGCAAAACATTCAAAAAGTCAACACTGAAACTGTTTAAAACTGTTAACTGTATTTAAAATGTACATTCTAAAAAGATTTTAAAAGTTTAAAACAACACAGCACTTACAGCCGGAGGAAGTAGACCTAAGTTTACTAAGGGGCTGTGCACACTGCCGCGAAAGGGCACCTTGTGGGCGGAGTCAGAGTGTGGCATCCATATGATGTATGCCCCAACCCTGCATGTGTTGCCGCATGCCGCACCATGTGAAGCACGGTTTTACGCCACTCCTCTGGCACTGTGTCTGCATAACACAGCACCGAAGGAGCCATGGCACCAAGGCTATCATGCCCTTTGCAGGGGGCAAAAGGAAGCTGCTTTTTGCACCCTGCAAAAGCAGCCAGATTGGAGCCACGGCGTGCAGTTGCCGCATCCCTGATCTGGCTGTAAAAGGCATGGCCTGCACAGCCCCTAAGTCTACAAAAGCTTATGCTATAACTTCTTTTGTTGAGTTAGGGGCTCTACAGGACCGAGGATCAGAGCCGTGGTAGCCTCATGCCACAGCCCTGCTCTGGCCTTCCAAGGGTGCCATAGTCGTGGCAACCTGGCTATATGATAACCCTGACTGTTTTAATATACTGTTTTAAAAAAATTTATTGTAATATTTATAATTGTTGATGTACTGTATTGTGACATGTGTGAACCGCTTTGATCTGGAGGAAAAGGGGTATACAAATAAAAGTTTATTATTATATTATTATTATATGGCACCCTTTCAGCACTGCGTCATCTGGATGCAGTGCCTGAGGAATGCCATGATACAGTATGCCATCTCAAGTGGTGCATGGCATCGGGGTGCCCTGGGGGGGCGGAGTCAGGCGTGCGTTGTTAGGATGCTGCACCCCAACTCTGCCCCCAGGCTGGCCTTTCAGGTCAGTCTGTAAAGGCCCTTAGTCTCAAAGATGTTACAAGATCCCTTTGCACACAGATATTCCAGACTAACAAAGCCATATCTCTGAGTTGCAGCCCTTTCTAAAAGCCTTCAGTTCTAAAAGCCTGTCTGAATGGAACGTTTTTTGCCTGTTGATGGACGAAGGGGGTGTTTCTAGCCTCCCTGGAGAGAGACTTCTGGAGTTTAGGGGCTGCCACTGAGAAGGCCCTTTTTTGTGTCCTCAACAACAGTACCTGGGAAGATGGTGGGATCTCGAAAGCATCCCTGAGAGGTGGCCATCTAACATCCTTTTAAAACTTTCTGCAAAGAGGTATCCACCACCACCTCCCCAGCCAGTCCCTCTTCTTGGGGAATGCCTCTTACCACCATCCAGATGTTCTTCTCAAGGTTTAGTCAAACCATCCAAGAAATGGGTCTGCTGCCATCCAGTTCTGCAGGACCAAACCCGAGTTTCACTCATCAATCCCTCCTCCAAGGAAATGTTCCCCCCAGTTTGAAAATGTTCCCATTTTCGAGGGTTTGGGACTTCAAGTGCTTTCAGCCACAGACGCAGCTGGGGAGAGGGACTGGCGGCTGCGATCTTTCTTTTTCCAGCTCTCCAATTATTTCTTGCGCTTCCTGTGCTGATCATCCTGATGAGGAGATGAGCAAGAGCCAGGCTGAGCCTTCTCCAAAGACACCTGCTTCTCCTTCCCTCCTTCCTTGCTCCCTCCTTCTTGTTGCTCTTGCTCCTTGACCCCCAGAAATCAGTGGGTAACGTGGAATGGTATGGTTTTAATCAGGAGGAACAGAGGAGGAATTGCAAGGGAAGCAAGCAAAAGCAGGGCGATGGGAGGGGGGGGGGATCATAATGACTCTTCCTTTATGCGCCAGGAAAAAACAAGGCTCATGTGGAGTCACTTCTGGAATGCTAAATTGCCTCCGATAAATTGCACAGCAGTCAACAGCTGCTCAGAAGGGACAATGAAGGGGACAATATGGCTCAGGGGACAGGAAGGGAAAGCCGCCAGGGGCCTATCATGCAAAACAGTTTTTAAAAACCATCTTTTTAAAAATAATAATAATAATTTAAATTTATGCAATGATATAAAAACGGTTTGCATCAAGGCACATGCAGGCATGTTCTTAATGCAAAGAACTGTAAGCATTTCAAGCCTTAATATATGTTGTTGTCTTCTTGTCTTGTCTTACATTTTTGTTACCAGACCAGCACTTTGGAGTGTTTTGTTTGGCTCCAGTCAATATGCTTGACAACTCTCAGGTCATTCAAGTGGTTTCTCCTGAACATTGACTGGCTTCATTACAAATGCTATGGAGGTGATTCCTCCTATGCAAAACCAATACATTTATACCACACTGACGCAAAGTGGTCATGTTGGTTGCTCCACTCATGCCTTCTTTTCCACTGAACTCCAGGGTTTTAAAGGGATGCAAACACTATAGCCCATTTCTGCCAAAAGGCAAATGTTTTGGGAGCAGTGCTATCACCTGTTACCCTAAATGTGTGGGGCTAGTAGAGCCTCCGCTGACAGCAGCAATCGATCTTTAATTAATGAGGGGAACGCTTGTCTTGGCTATGTGAAGGGGGGGGGGGTAACATAATTTGTAGGATCCAGCACCAGTTATATTACCAGTAATAACTGATAGAGACCCTAGGCATGTGACCATACAGTTGGGCCTTAATATCTGCTGGAGTTTAGTTCCAGGCCCCCCTGTGGATGCCAAAATCTGTAGATGTTCAAATCCCATTAAATACAATTTCATAGTAAAATGGTGTCCTTTATTAAAAAAATTCAAAATCAAGGTTTGCTTTTGGAAATGTATGTATCTTTTGAGTATTTTAAATCCATGGATACTTGAATTCATGGATAAAAAATCAGTGGATTCAGAGGGCCAAGTTTATATGACCTTTTATTGGAGGAAATATAAAGCGCACACACATCCAGCTAACTCATCCAAACAACCAACATACAGAGCTAACCAAAAGGAGGAGTGAAATGGGATCGCAGACTTAAGGAATCAAGAGAAGAGGGTGCAGTTATCTGTCCTTAAGAAATGGTCTACGGAACGCAGGAAAGTGGAACCGGTGCAAATCACAAGACTTGGAGAAGCAGCTTTGGGAAAGTGGATGGCACACACACACAAAATCAAATTGAGGCCCAATGGGCTTCTTAAGCCTCTGCTTTTGTTATTAACTGCTCTCAAGTCGATCTTGACTCATGGAGACCCTATGAATGAGACATCTCCACTCCACTGCTCTGCTTGATTCCTGCAACCCCATAAAACCCTTAATAGACCTCCTTAATAGAGCTATCTGGCATGTGGCCCTCCTCTATCCCTACTTCCTTCCTCCTTTCCCAGCATTATTGTTTTTTTCCAGCGAGTCCTTCCTTCTCATGATGTGTCTGAAGTATGACAACCTGAGTTTTGTCATCTTGGCTTCTTCCAGGGAGGTTTCTGGCTTGATCTGCTCCAGGACCCATTTGTTTGTACATTTGGCTGTCTGTGGGATCCTCAGCACTCTTTTCTAGCCCCACATCTCCACTGAATGGATTTTCTTCCTATCTTCTTTCTTAACTGTCCAGCTCTCACATCCATCCATGGTAACACAATACAGGGAATACAGTGGTTTGCATAATTCTAACTTTTATGCTCAGTTATATATCTTTGCATTTTAGAATCTTTTCTAGTTCTTTCATGGCTGCCCTCCCCATTCTTAATCTTCTGATTTCCTGACTGCAGTCCCCATTTCTAGCAATTGTTTGATCTCAGATACAAGAATTCTTTTATCATTTCTATTTCTTCATTGTCTAGATTGAACTCTTTAAAATGTCCAAAGAAGGAGGCTCCATAACACTCCAAGGAAAGAGTGTGTTCCACTGTCAAACAGCCCCTACTGTCAGGAAGTTCTTCCTAATGTTGAGGTGGAATCTCTTTCCCTAGAGCTTGCATCCATTGCTTCATTTTCTGGAGCAGCAGAAAACAAGCTTGCTCCATCCTCAATATGACATCCCTTCAAATATTTAAATTTGCCTAATATGTCTCCTCTTAACATTGTCTTCTGAAGACTAAACAAACCCAGCTCCTTATGCCTCTCCTCACAGGGCTTGGTGGTTTCCAGACCTTCAATCATTTTGATCGCTCTTCTCTGGACACGCTCCAGCTTGTCAGCATCCTTCTTGAACTGTGACCAGAAATGGACACAGGATTCCAGGTGAGGTCTGACCAAAGCAGAATACAATGGTACTGTATTATTACTTCCCTTGAGACACTCGACCTCTATTGATCTACAACCCCGGCCATTATATCATGACATACGAGATTATCCTTGACCTGGCCTAGAACAGAAGGATGTAGCTGGCTTGCCAAGCCACCAGCTTGTATGAAAATCATTAAAATTATTTGGAGGGTGGTGGTCTTTCTCCTTCATTGGAGGTTTTTAAAACAGAGGTTGGTTTTCCCCGCCCTCAGGAGATACTTTTCAGATGGATTCCTGCATTGGCAAAGGTTAGACTGCATGGCCTTTGGGCTCCCTCCCATCTCCATGACATTCTGGTTATAATTTGCACTATAGATTAAAAATAGACAAAGAAGAACTTTCTTTTTGAAACCGACTGTAACCATATTTATTTTCTGTTGTTTTTAAAACAGCATCCTTGAAAAGCAGATGCTGGCTTTCTTCCGTTTCAACAAGCCACCCCTTTAAGAAAAGATAAAGCACTCTCTCTTTATTTATTAGAAGAAGAAGGCCTGGCACAGAGGGATTCCTTCAAGCAAGTCCATAACCAGCAGCCAGAAGGATGTTTTATCAGTCATCCTGAGTGTCTGTAAACATCAGCTGAGAAACTCATCAAAAGATGCACTGGAGGAGATGGAGAAAGGAGACAAAGATGCTGTTGAGTCTTGCCATAAGTCTTCATGCTTCCACATTAGACAGGATGGAAGCCTAAAGCAGGCTATCTGGGATTGTCACAACCAAATTAGGGGCAGTGCTACACGCATTACAGATACTATGCGCAGGGTGTTTGCTGAAATTCTGCACCAAGGAAAGCTAATTCTGCAATCCACCTTTGCATACTTTATTCTGTTGTTTTACATCATTTATCAAGCATTGTGAGGCATGAGAGCAGAGAGGGATAAATGGTCCTGAAGGTACACAGGCACATCCATAGAAATATTTTGGAAATCCCCTTTGGTTTATGAGAAGGAAGTGAACACTGGCCTGACACACTTCAAACAGATTTTTGTAGCCATGAGGACTAGACACTTGTGCTTTGGGGAAGTTCCATGCGTTAGAAGCACCATACAGTTGCTTACTACGGCTTGAGTTTCCCTTGTCTGGGATTCCAAAAAGCAAAACTTTTGTCATGGGGGGCTGAGATAGTGGCACCTTTCTGCTGGAATTTTGTATTTAGACTTGGGACTGATCTCCAAGATAGCGCATTATGTATGCATAGGCAAATACAGGTATTCCAAAATCCCCAAAAATCCAAAACGTTTCTGGTCCCAGGCATTTTGGATAAGAGAAATTCAACCTGTACAAATAAATATACATTGGTGATAAGGGGAGGAGGGATAAGATAAGACCTTTGGTTTTCAGAAAGTAATCTGCAGCAATCTCACATTTTTCACAGATGTAAACCCACTACTTTCCAGAGCCGTGGAGTGGAAAGCTTACTATTTTTTGGAATACCTATCTAGGGGTAGCTGAGTTGGCCATGTATGAAGCACAGTACAATAACATCCAAAATCCACATAACAGTGTTACCTTTATTGGACCAACTAGATGCAAAAAATACACGTCGCAAGCTTTTGGAGCTTCACTGTCTTCTTCATCAGGCAAAGATGTTAAAAATCATACAGGGCAAAAAACAATTGTGATGATGTTAGTCCCAAGGTTGTATTTGGTCAAGACATTCCTGTTCTCCAGTTCAGATGTTTTCTGGGGGGAAATTCATGTGGATGATCCTCTCTTCCTTTTGGCCATGTGGATATTCTAGAAAAGAAATAATTTTAAACTCCATTTGCAAGACAAGAAGAGATGCTCCTCTTGAGATTCAACTTGAGGAAGCCTTCCATGCCTTTGCATTAGGAAACAATTTTTTCGCATTTGGTTGGCCCAATAAAGGTGTCATTGTTTTGTGGATTTTGGATGTAATTTTTTGACTGCAGCTCCCAGAATCCCCTGGCCTGCACAGCCATTCCTTTCACTTGTGATTTCACCTTTTATAATTCTACTTCAATTGTATGCTGGGCTTCAGCTGGTCTCCTGATGGGTCTCCATGGTTATCCTGCCAGGCCACGCTCTGGACACAGGGCCACATGCGGCCAGCACAAGTCATCACACTCTCCAGGGAGCCAAGACACCGGCACCAGGGCCTCCCAAGGGAATAATCATAGTTTTGTTTGCAGATAATCTCTTGGGAACGATTACTCTTAAATTGGAAGATTATGGATCATAATCACATAAGACTATTTGTTCTAGTTAAGTGGAGACATCGCTTTGGCTGTCAGCGCCGTGTGCAAGTGTGATGGCTGCAATGGGGGGAGAATGGCAATTGCATTTGCAACTCAGTTCCTTTGTCCAGAAAAATGCCACACAGAGATCTCATGCAGACCTTTCCCCCTTCAGCTTGTCAAAGGATTGATTGATTGAGGGACCGATTGATTTAATATTCCTGCCTTTATCCTAATAGAGGTCCAGCCTAGTATAGCAGTTGGGGTGTTGAACTAGGAACCTGTAGACCAGGGTTCAAATCCCTGTTCAACCATGGAAACTCACTGGGTGAGCTTGGGCACATCACACTCTCTCAGCCTCAGAAAAAGCAAAGGCTTAGGGAGCTAGAGATGTTTAGCTTGGAGAAGAGAAGGTTAAGAGGTGGCATGATAGCCCTATTTAAGTATTTGAAGGGGTATCATGTTGAAGATGGAGCAAGCTTGTTTTCTGCTGCTCCAGCAAATAGGACCTGGAACAACGGATGCAAGCAACAGGAAAAGAGATTCCACCTCAATAGTAGAAAGGACTTTCTGATTGTAAGAGTTTGGTGGAGTCTCCTTCTTTGGACACTTTTATACAGAGGCTGGATGGTCATCTCTCAAGGATGCTTTGAATGAGTGTCCTGAAGGCAGAATGGGGTTGGACTAGATGACCCTTGGGATCTCTTCCAGTTCTATGATTCTTTGGTGCAATACAAACTGCCTGAAAAGGGAGGCCTGCTGGCAGCCTAATTTCCTCCAGATGGAAACTCCCCCTCCGGAGGAAAACTGGGTTCTTTTTCCACCGCCATTGTTACACCATGAGTGTGCACTCATGGCCATTGCAGCGCCACCAAGTACGTGCTAGAATTAGGGACCGTGCGGTTACTGCACAGTCTCTAACCCTAGTTGCGCTGCTGCCATGCCACAAAGGGCCCGTCTGTCCCAGGCCTATGATTCTATAAAATGTGCAATTAAATACACACCCACGCACAATGCAATGCTCACCAATGCATTTGTGTGTGTAACTCTGCTTTTGTGACCTTGGACTGAATACAGACGTTCCATATCAGACCAAAATAAGTCTCTGCTTACATAAAATAATTTGCCTATGTTTTAGATAGCACCAAGGTGCTGTCAGTGGAATGGAGGGCCTGAGAGTTTAGATTTTCAATTCACATGTTGAAGTTGCTTCGAAGAATTCTGCCTAAGCTTTTATAGAACCATAGAGGTGGAAGAGACCCCCAAGAAGGGCCATCCAGTCCAACCCCCCTTCTGCCATGCAGGGAACTCCCGTTCAAAGCATCCTCATTGACAGATGGCCATCCAGTCTCTGTTTAAAGACCTCTAAAGAAGGAGACTCCAATACACTCCATTGAGGGAATTTGTTCCCCTGTCAAATGACTCTTTGTCAGGATGTTCCTCGTGTTGAGGTGGAATCTCTTTTCCTGCAACTTGCATCTATTGTTCCGGGTCCTGTTCTCTGGAGCAGCAGAAAACAAGCTTGCTC